>NW_017670414.1:61686-68637 GCF_001879085.1 Nicotiana attenuata | reverse complement strand
ACATTCGATATAATATTACCTAATACGCTTATACTTAGTGCATAGTACAGCGTAAGTATATATATTACATATATATAAGCCATATTCGATATAATATGTCACGACCCCAATCCCGGTCGTGATGGTGCCCAACACTAATGCTAGGCAAGCCCAACCTATTAAATACTCTCAACCGAAATACGCAATCCGTTAACAAGTAATACGATTAAAATGGCGAATATCAAGGTTCCAATCCGAATCTAAATAAAATAGTACGGAAAATAATAAGGAATATCCAAATATTTCCCCAATAGATCTGGAGTCACGAGTCTAGAGCCTCTAAATATAACAGAGTAATATATTCATAGTAATAAAGAAGTCTAGGATATGGAAAGATAAATGAAATAAAGGGGAGGAGTCGGGTCCTGCGGACGTCAGGCAGCTACCTCAACAACTCCTGAAAATAAACTTCACGAAAACAGCAAACAGCTCCACTAAGTCTCCGGAGCACCCGAATCTGCACACATGGTGCAGGGAGTAAAGTGAGTACTTCCAACTCAGTGAGTAATAAACATATATAATGGCTGAAAGTAAGAAATTCCGAAATATTACAATATAAAGCTATAATCAGCGATTCAGCACATAAAACGGTGGAACAACAACAATACCAGGACAAGTAAGACAAATAGGTATAAATGCATGAATGCAATGCAATGCACATGACCGCTGCAGCGCGCAGCCCGATCCATTTGGGTACCCGCGCTCACTGTGGGGTTTCAAACTCCGGAGGGCTCCTACAGCCCAAGCGCAATATCATCGTAGCATTCGCTGCGGCGTGCAGCCCGATCCACACTCAGTCCAGATATATATATGCATGCAAGCCACTCGGGCACAGTCAAATTGTCCATTTTTAGTTTCAATTATTAGGAATTATAGAGCTAAGTGTGTAAACCTTTATTTATTTACTAACATTTCAAGGCAGTGTCTAACTCAGGACTGATATCATGAAATATGCTAAGTATCATAGAAGCAGTGATAAGGATCCCTGAAGGATGCAAATGATAGGCACAAAGCCCCAAACATATTCATAAAAATCCAAGTAGGATGATTACCAAATAATTTCTAGTCAAAAACACAGTACGAACATCAATCGGAACGGACTAGGTCAAAATCCGAGTCACAATCGACCCCGCACTCGTCATAGAGTACGTGTCTCGCCTCAATATAGCGTCACAATGTGATATACCGGGGTTTCAAACCCTCGGGTCATCATCTACATCTATTACTCACCTCAAGCCGGCCACAAGTCTAGCTCGCTATGCCTTTGCCTCTCGAATCAACCTCTTCGCACGCCGAATCCGATTAAAACCACAACGAATGCATTGCAATAGGCTAAAGAAACATAACCCAATCGAAAAGACTCGAAAAACACCAAAATTCACAAAGTTGGCAAAACCCGAGCCCCGGGCCCACTTCTCGAAATATTATGAAATTTACATTACCGGATTCCTCGTCTCGCCACGAGTCCGCACATATAAAATTTACCAAAATTGGAGTTCAAATGCCCCTTCAAATCCCAAATTTTCATTTCAAAACCCAAGCCCTAGTTCTTCAAATTTATACCCAATTTTCCAAGAATTAAAGGTTGATTCTTCAATAAAATAGCGTTTCTAGGTCACGAGACTTACCTCCGATCAATTCCCGTCAAAACTCTCTTCAATTTCCACCAAAAAGCTCTTGAGGTGGTTCAAAAATGGAGGAAACAATGAATGAGTCGCGGATGAAATATCTTAATTAAACCCTTCTGTCGCTCAGCTTTTCCTCTACGCGAACGCGGTCAACACCCCGTGTTCGCGAAGGCAAATTTTTCCTTTGACCAAACGATACCCTACGCGAACGCGTCGACCCTCACGCGAACGCGATGGTCCAGCTTAGCCTCCTACGCGAACGCGATACTCCAAACGCGAACGCGATGCACAGGAACGTCCTCTTACGCGAACGCGACTCCCTCATCGCGAACGCGATGAACAAACTAGGCAGGGTCCCCAGGCCCTTCTACGCGAACGCGAGGCCACGATCGCGAACGCGATGACCCAGAAATCACAACTACGCGAACGCGATGGGCACCTCCACGAACGCGAAGGCCAAAAGTGGCCTGCAACAGCTGTGCATTTTCTGCAACACTCAAAGTCCAAAAATCCTTCCGTTGATCACCCGGAATCACCCCGAGGCCCCCGGGACCTCAACCAAAAACACCAACCTACCCCAAAACATCATACGAACTTGTTCCAATCATCAAAACACATCAAACAACACTAAAATCATCATTTCACATCGGATTCAAGCCTAAGTTTCTTAAAAACTTCCGAATTACGCATTCGATCACAAACCCAACCAAACGACGTCCGAATGACCTGAAATTTTGCACACATATCCAAAATTACCTAACGGAGCTACTGCAACTCTCGGAATTCCATTCCGACCCTCGGATCAAAATCTCACCTATCCACCGGAATTCGCCAAAATGCCAACTTGCCAATTCAAGCCTAATTCTACTCCGGACCTCCAAAATCACTTCCGATCGCACTCCTAAGTCACAAATCACCTCCCGAAGCTAACCGGATCACCGGAATTCACATCCGAGCCTTCTAAATAATAAGTCAACGTTNATTTTATTACAAGAAAATGGATAATTACAAAAAATAGGTTTATTAATATTTTATAGTCATTTTTAATCTTAAAAAAAAATATACAAAAATAGTACCCTATCTTTATTTTTATAATCTTGAAAACACAAAAAAAAAATAATATAGTTTTATGTTTTATAGTTTAGTTCAATTAATTAAAATTAGTTTTGTATTTTTATATTATAATTGTACATAATTTTAGAAGAAAGAATTAGTTTTAGGTTGGTTTATCCCGTTTTTATAAATCTTATAGTCCATTTTTAGTCTTTGGCCCAAAATCCCTAGCCCATAGTTCCTAGGCCCATACCCCTAACCTAATCCCTGCCCTATATAATACTACCTACACCACAAACACAAACACAAACACAAAAAAAAAGAACGCCAAAAACTAGAACCCTCTCCCCCATTTCCTCGAGGCCTTGCCAATAATCTGAGAACCCTTCCTCTGAAGATTAGAACAAAAAGCAGCGCCTCTCTCATCTCATACATAAGCACACACGAAATGGCTGGACAAAAGAATTGAATTTTTTTTTTATTTTACATTGAGATCTGAAGCTAATTTTATTTTTCTGGGTCTTCAAAAGGGCTGTTAGCTACTGGAATTGTTGATTGCTGTTCTGGAATTGCTGAGTGTCCGTTTCTCAAATTCAAAATAATTCGTTTGGTTTGTCAGATGATTTTTCCACACTTTAGTTCATTGATTGTGGATATTATGGATAAGAAGTTAAATCGAGGTATTTATCTTTCTCTCTTCTACCATTGTATTAGGCTATTTCATCAGCTTCATAGATTAGTGTATTGCATATGTGTATACAATTGTCATCTTGAATGGGCATATTAAATGGGTAATTCATAAATTTTGATGGTAAACTATTTGTTTTATTTTCGTGTATTGATTCAGTACCTATTTCATGTTATGCCATATTTGGCATTTGTGAGTAGTAAACACTTTAGTTTGTGCGTTATTGAGTGGTCTGTTTCTTAGTATCCTTTAGATTAATTTGTTATCATTTCTTATTTAAATGAATGCGTAAGTTTTGATGGTGAATTGAATGGGCAATTGGGTTTAATTAGCACTTGTTATTTTAGAATTTACATTAAAGTGATTCATAACAAGGGGGTCACGGTAGTACTATGGAACTGTTAGAAGCTTTTGGTTTTGAGATGATTTTGATAATCAATGAGGCATGACAACTTTACGATGCAATTGATCTAATATTCGATAACAATACCTGTGCGTTCTTGTGTTGGTAAATTTAAATGTCAATTCAAATTGATTGTGGGAATGAATGTGGGTCTAAATTTTTCAATTTCAACAACTAAATAATCCATCGTTTAACTTACATTCTGTTTGCGCTACTACAAGATGCAATGTGTTAGCAATGTTCACTTCACGAGCTCTGCCCATATTAGGATCTTACAAGTCATCTCAAACGCTAAGAAATTATATCAATTCTCGAATACAAGTTCTTTAGAAATCGAGGCGTGCCATTTAGCGAATTTTCATGGCCCTCGCAAAGTTGCAAATGCGTAGTTGCTTTAGGCGCGTTATTTAATAATATTACCTTCCTAAACTCGGGTGTGCATTTCATGTGATCCAAATCCAAATCCCAAAACGTTGAATAAGAGGTGTCGAGGATCCGGGTGCATTTCATGTGACGTGATCCAAAAACACGCTCTTAAACGGCGTTCACTTTCATAAAAACTAATTCAAAGCGGTTAAACAAATCTTAAAATTGCACTATAGGATAACATGTATAAAAACCAAGTTTTAGCCATTTATAATAATTTAAGCGACCGTGCTAGAACCACGGGATCCGGGGGTGCCTAACACCTTCCCTCGGGTCAACAGAATTCCTTATTCAGAATTTCTGGTTCGCAGACTCCAATTGGGAAGTCAAAATTTTTCTCGATTTGGGATTTAAATTAAATCGGTGACTTGGGACACCAAAAGCCAATCCTTTCCCAAGTGGCGACTCTAAAAATAAATAAATAATCCCATTTCGAATAATGTCACTTTAAATGGAAAAACTCCCTTATACATTATCCTTCGGGGTAGGTGTGTAAAAAAAGGAGGTGTGACAACTCTGGCGACTCTGCTGGGGATCGGAACCCAGAATTTTGATTCAGGGTTCAAGAATTCGAGCTTAGTACAATTGTTATATTTGGCTTTATCTGATTTTTCCACATGTTCCATGCTATATGTGCTAAATGTTTACCGCTTTGATATTTGTTGAAATTGTATATATAAACTGTCGCGAATCCCTTCCTCTTTCTGAGTCATCTACGTCATGGAGAAGGGTGCACTTCGTGTAGCTTCTCTTCTGTTTAGAGTCTTTTCCAATTTAGAACGAGGTTGGATAAGTTGCAAAGCCGGTGGAGCTTCTGTATCCCCGGTACGCTGCCTCCCCCTCGGCTCGAGTTGTCCGCTCGGGTAAGCCATGTCTAGACCAATAAACCTAGGGTTAAACCTAGAAGAACGAAAACTCATGCCGGATCCCTAGTAGGACGTTTGTTTGCATCATATGCATTTGGCTTAGGGGACTCAACACAGGGGTAGGGTCCGTCTAGGACAGGTGACCTGAAATGAATTGACCATCCTGATGCATCTTACGTGCTACTTGCGCATTTATTTGCTCGACTTTGCATGTTGACCGGCTTGTCTAAATAAGTGAAAATTGAGAAAATAAGCAGTGTTAGGACTACGTGAGGGTGACCATTTGTTTTGAAAAAACTCAATGCCCAAATAGTACCGAAATGCTGCCGGATTTTTGAAAAATGAAAAAACAAGAAAAGAAAAAATATTTGAAACACAGAAAGAAAATTGTTATTCAAAATAGTTTTGATTTTGGCAAATCTGACCGAACTATGCCGGTTTGATTCTCACCGGATGTGAGATACGTAGGCAACCCTCATCGGGTCCAACCCTTCCTTTTTCAAAAATAACCAAAAAATGCCAATTTTGTGTCATAAATAAGTCGGGTGATGCCATTCCTGTTTAAATAAACCGAATGTCCCCCCAAAGGACGCCGGAAGGCCGTTTTTTGCAGGAATAGCCACCCTGAGTCATTTTTAAATGGTTTGCGGGCACAGCCTTAAAATCTTCCTCCCAGAAGTGCTGAAAGGCCGTATTTGCAAATCCAAGTCCTTATTTTCCGAATAAAGAATTTTTGCACAAATAGCCATTTTTCAAAATAAATCATTAAGTTCCCCTAAATAAATGTGCGGGATGAATTCAAGTGACATCGAAACCTTCTCAGTCCTGAGCGAGATCCCTTTGAAACTCCATATGTGGTGGCATGACTTGGGAAAAGGAAGCAGGGATAATGTGGTTAAAAGCCTGGGCGGTCTTGTAGATTTATTGAAAATCAGACCAAGGAAGGATGTCATTGAGGCACTGATACCATTTTGGGACCCGACCTGTAATATATTCCGGTTTTCAGATTTTGAACTCACACCTACATTAGAAGAGATCGCCGGATACGAAGGTCTCAACGGGAACCTCCGCGGTAGATACCCTTTGGCCCCACGACCAGTAACTCTTCACAGGTTTTTAGATTTGTTGAGCATCAGTCGGGATATTCAGGACCCCCATCTGGCAGAAGGGTGTTGTACACTGCACTTCCTATATCACCGGTATGGTAACCCCAAAGGTTTTGAGGAACCCAACACTGGACTAACACATGCTGGAAATAAGGACAAATGGGAATCCCGACGAGGATTAGCCTTCATGGTGGCCTTCTTGGGAGTGGTAATTTGTCCTAGAAAAGATGGTCACATAGACCTTGGCCTAGTAGGAATGCTAGATGTTGCTATGAAGAAACCTACTAGCACAGTGGTTCCCCTGATTGTAGCAGAAATATACCGAGCTCTGACCAAATGTCGAGAAGGGGAGAAATTCTTTCAAGGTTGCAATTTGCTTTTGCAGTTATGGATACAGGAACATCTTTGTCACCGCACAGGATATATGAACTACGGCTTAACCGGGTTGAGTTGTATTGCAGAGTTCGAGACCCGAGTTACAGGTATTGAGTTCCCGGAGGGTACTGAGGCCTGGTCGTCATGTTTAAGATCCCTCACTGCAGATAAAGTGGAATGGGCTTATGGATGGCTTCCTCCTACTGAAGCTGTATATACATCAGCAGAGGTCCCCTATATTCTTTTGATGGGTATTCGAAGCATTCAGCCCTATGCTCCTTACCGAGTTTTGCGACAATTTGGAAGATTCCAGACGGTGCATGGTGATGAAGACCTGAGTGGGCAAGCCATTGAGTTGGGCCCAAAG
>NW_017670414.1:56055-60333 GCF_001879085.1 Nicotiana attenuata | reverse complement strand
GGCAGAAGAACAGGGAAAAGGCAAAAACAAAAAAGAGGGAAAAGAAAATGAGAGAAAAATAGGAAGAGAAAGAAAAGCAAGAAAAACAAAGAGAGGAAATCAAAAGAAGAAAAAATAGAAAAGAAAAGCCGGGATGACACATGCAACCAGTGCAAACATGTAGACAACCGTTTAACTGTATAGGTGCATCACACCCCAATGTGCGATTACATATCTGTTATTTGTCCCAAACTAACCGTGTGTTGCTGATTCCAGCCTAGCTTTTAGAAACGGTGGTTGGTAGTGGTAAGCTGGCATCGCATCAATACTTTACCAGATCGAAAGGAAGTGTGGAAATGTCTACAGAACTGACTTTGCCCGCAGTCCCCATCTCTGAAGATAGCCCCATCTCGGGGGTCCCGGCCTCTGAATCTTTTACAGCTGAAGAAAATCGGATCTTGCGCCTGCGACTGATGGAAATGTGGGATGCTTGGAACAATGGAAAGGAACCCCCAAGCAATATTGCCGGATTCCCAGAGTTATTCCCTAGAGTTGGAGGTGCTACTACGGTCCCTATCAGTCATCCTCCTACCCCTTTTGGGCAACCTACCATGACCGCTCATTTCGTTGGAATGCCTTCTGAGGTTCGCCCCCAGGTGTTCCCAGCGGGAGCAGCTCCTAACATCTTCACTGCTCCACCATGCCCTGCTACAACACAACCTTCGCTGCCAAGGCCTGCTTTTGATCCCTCAGCATTCACGTTCCAAGACCCTGTATTTCCGTCAGATCCTCCTCAATATCCCACATATAATTACTCTCAGCCACCCCCATA
Source organism: Nicotiana attenuata (assembly GCF_001879085.1). Classification (NCBI taxonomy): domain Eukaryota; kingdom Viridiplantae; phylum Streptophyta; class Magnoliopsida; order Solanales; family Solanaceae; genus Nicotiana; species Nicotiana attenuata. The sequence continues at coordinate 59,522 of NW_017670414.1, read as the reverse complement.
CGAGCTTACACCAGGGCAGGACAAAACCCCCAAAAACCCAGAGCAGGATGAAATGGCAAAGAGAATGAGAAGCCTCGAGCAGAGCTTGAAAAACATGCAAGGATTGAGCGGGCAAAAGAGTGTTTCATACACGGATCTATGTATGTTCCCTCATGTACACTTGCCTTCAGGGTTCAAAACACCAAAATTTGAGAAGTATGAAGGGCACGGTGACCCCATTGCTCACCTGAAGAAGTATTGCAATCAGTTACGGGGAGCCGGTGGCAAAGAAGAGCTGTTGATGGCATATTTTGGAGAAAGCTTGGTTGGTATCGCTTCAGAATGGTACATGGATCAAGACGTGTCACGTTGGCATATTTGGGACGACCTTGCCAGAGACTTTGTTCGACAATTTCAGTACAACATAGACATCGCGCCGGACAGGAACTCTTTGGCAAATCTTAAGAAGAAGCCTTCAGAAAGCTTCCGTGAATATGCAATTAAGTGGCGCGAACAGGCGTCGAGAGTGAAACCTCCAATGGATGAGGTAGAGATGGTCACTGTTTTCCTCCAAGCCCAGGAAGCAGACTATTTTCAGAATATGATGTCCGCCATGGGTAAACCTTTCGCCGAGGCAATAAAAATTGGAGAGATGGTAGAGAATGGGTTAAAAACGGGTAGAATCTTGAGCCAGTCAGCCATAAGGGCCACCTCCCAAGCCATCCAAGGCGGGTCTGGAGGAATGGCCAAAGGCAGAAAGAAAGAAGAAACAGTGATGGTGGCCTCGGAGGGAAGAAGGTATCGGTCTCCTAGACCGGTGTTCTCTGAAAGAACCCCCCAACACTATTACCCTCATACTGGTATGGCCTATGCTCCTGCACCTTATGCGGTCATGAATGCACAACCTTTCGGCCGACCGCAACCACAAGCTAACCGAAATCCACCTCCATTCCAAAGAAATCAACCTCCTTACCAGAACCAATATAATCCCCGACCACCGCAGAATAACTTTCGTCCCCGAGAACCGCCCAGGAGACCAAATTTTACACCGATCGGTGAACCTTATTCCAGTTTGTTCCCGAAACTCGTTCAGATGAATTTGCTGCAGCCTATTCCCCAAAACAGGCAAAACCCCGAGTCTTCATCTTATCAACGAGGGGTCCATTGTGCTTACCATTCAGGAGCCGAAGGGCATAGTACTGATAACTGCTGGACATTGAAGAAGGCTGTGGAAGATTTGATTGAACAAGGGAAAATAGTGTTGAGGGATGAAGAAGCCCCGAATGTGACTAATAACCCGTTGCCCGCTCACAACAATGGGCCGGTAATCGGTATGATTTGTGAAGACAGGGAGTTTGATCCAGCTTTGAAAGCCATAGTTGCTATTGCCGATGCAGAAAAGAAACCCAAGTTACCCCCGAAGCAAGGAAAAGGGGAGAGGGAGAACAAAACTGTCAAAACTGAACTTGAAAAGAAACCTGAGACAAAAGTAGAAATGAACTCTCTTAAGAGTGGAATTCTCTATGTTCCGCGAGGACGCCAAGAAAAACCATTGGTTGTCACTATTCCGAGGAGAGCTGAGGTAAAAGGGGAAACACCAATATATGTACCAAAAGGAGCCTATGTGGTACGGGGGACAATTAAACCGCCTCGGCTGAGTGAGCCAGTGGTTATTGGACGCGTACCACAGAAGCCAATGACAGACCCCTCTGCAGTACCATGGAACTATCAGCAAACAGTGGTCACATACAAGGGCAAAGAAATTTCGGGGGAACTCCCAGGGAAGAACTCTGTTGAGAAATATTCGAATGTGCAGGAAGTGAATAATGCCGCTCGAAAGCGTTTTCCGTCCAAGAGGCCAGTGAGTGCGGAAGAAGCAGAAGCCTTCTTCCAGAAAATGAAGATGCCCGATTATGAGACAGTAGATCAATTAAGAAAGTACCCTGAACAGGTGTCCCTGCTCTCATTGGTGACAAAATCCTCCGAACATCAGAAGATCTTGATGAAAACTTTGAATGAGGCATACGTGCCAATTGAAACTTCAGTCGAGCAGCTCGAAAGGATGGCAGAAAGGTTTTTTGCCATCAACCAACTCTCTTTTAGTAAGAATGACTTGCCTCCTGAAGGCGCAGCCCACGACAAAGCCTTGCATCTAACCGTCAAGTGTGAGGGTTACTATGTCAAACGAGTCATGGTGGATGGAGGATCGAGGGTTGACATCTGCCCACTCTCCACATTGCAGAGGATGGAGATCGGGACAGAAAAGATTCGCCCGAATAATGTTTGTGTAAGGGCTTTTGATGGTATTAAGAGGGATACCATCGGTGAAATCGACATGATATTGACCATAGGACCGGTAGACTTCGAGGTGACCTTCCAGGTATTAGACATGGATACATCCTACAACTTCCTTCTGGGGAGGCCTTGGATCCATGCTGCAGGAGTTGTGCCATCCACTCTCCACCAAATGGTAAAATTCGAGTATGAAGGTCAGGAAATCGTGGTCCACGGAGAAGACGAGCAATCTATCTATCGTGATCCATCTATCCCATGTTTGGAGGCAAGGGAAGGAAGTGAGCATATTGTTTACCAAGCCTTTGAGATTGTGGTAGCAGATCAGCACGAGGAAGGAAATCCGTGTCCTCAGCCTTTCCTGTCTAACGCTTCAATCATGGTGGCCAGAGAAATGATTAGACATGGTTTCAGGCCAGGAAAAGGGTTGGGAAAAGCCTTACAAGGAATATCTGAGCCAGTAACTTTACCCGCAACAGAAAAGTTCTTCGGAGTAGGCTTCCACCTTACCCCAGATGATGAGAAATGGGCTGAAGAAAGAAAGAAAGAAGGATGGGTTCTGCCACAACCATTGCCATATCTCTACGATACTTTTGTCAAGAGCAAGTATGGCAAAGAAAAGGATGATGAGTTGTTCACAGTTGAGGCAATCGAAGACATATGTGGAGCTATGAGAGAAATGCTTTATGAAACCAACATGGTTCAGCTAGGAGAAGGGACTAGCACCGCTGAAATGCTCTATATGGGACCAGATGCTAAACTCCAAAATTGGAAGGCTACGCCATTCCCGATTAGGCGGGAGTCCCGGTAGACTAGCCCTGCCACCTTTTCTACATCTCGAGTTATTTCAGAGTGTAGCTCGGGTGTCCTTTTAGTTTCATGTCTTCTAAATTCCTGAATGTAAACCCTGTTATCTTTCCAAGAAATGAAATCAATATTTCATCGTCCATCTTTCTTTTCTTTCTAATTTTGGATTGTTTTTCCTTTTTCATCTTTTCTTTTCAGTTATAATAATGCTAGCTTTAAATAACATTGACATGCTTGCGGACTCCATGCCCGGACTCAAACACACTGTTTAATTGTGAAATAATGAATCAAGAACCGGGATATGATGAGGAGAGGCTTTTAGGGAGATAAACCGAGAATTGGAACAGTTTGAGAACAAACCTAAGCCAAACCTGAATGACACTGAACCG
>NW_017670414.1:51442-55143 GCF_001879085.1 Nicotiana attenuata | reverse complement strand
ATTGGGCAGGTTAAACTATATCAGTCGGTTCATCGCTCAATTGACTACCACCTGTGAGCCCATATTCAAGTTATTGAAGAAAGATGCGGTTATCAAGTGGACGTCCGAATGTCAAGAGGCCTTCGATAAAATCAAGGAATATTTGTCAAATCCTCCAGTATTGGTCCCACCAGAGCAGGGACGACCTCTCTTCTTGTATCTGACAGTGTTGGAAAATTCTTTTGGCTGTGTCCTCGGTCAGCACGACATAACCGGAAGGAAAGAGCAGGCAATTTACTATCTAAGCAAGAAGTTTACTGGCTACGAGGCCAAATACACCTTGTTGGAGAGAACATGCTGCGCTCTGATGTGGGTTGCCCAAAAGCTGAGACATTATCTTCAAGCCCATACCACCTATCTAATAACCAGGTTGGATCCTTTGAAATACATATTCCAGAAACCGATGCCCACTGGAGGTTGGCAAAATGGCAAATCTTGCTCACTGAATTTGACATAGTCTATGTTACTCGCACGGCAGTGAAAGCCCAGGCTTTGGCGGATCATTTGGCTGAAAACCCGGTCGACGAGGAATATCAACCGTTAAGCACCTATTTCCCGGATGAGGAGGTAAATTTGGTGGAAACCATCTCTGAGGACACTCGTGCTTGTAAAATGTTCTTTGATGGAGCAGTAAATGCGAGGGGTGTAGGTATTGGGGCAATCTTGATATCACCCAATGGTCAGCACTACCCGGCTACAGCCAGGCTCCGTTTCTTTTGCACAAACAATACAGCTGAGTGTGAAGCCTGCATCATGGGCATGAACATGGCAATTGACCAAGATGTTGAAGATTTATTAATCATGGGGGACTCTGACTTGATTATCCGACAAGCCCAAGGAGAATGGGAAACTCGAGATGTTAAGCTCATTCCTTATCGACAGCATGTGGAAGATCTCACCAAACGCTTCAAGTCGGTAGAATTCAGGTATATCCCTCGGTGTCATAATGAACTAGCCGATGCACTTGCCACTCTAGCTTCAATGTTGCCTTACCCTGGCAATGCCCATATTGACCCTTTAGAGATTCAAATCAAAGAAAAGCACGGGTATTGCAATACAGCTGAGGTGGAACCAAGTGGTCAGCCCTGGTATCAAGATATCAAGAGATTTCTGAAAACACAGGAATACCCTGAGCAGGCCACCGGAGATCAGAAGAGAACCATTAGACGACATGCGAGTGGTTTCTTTTTAAGTGGTGATGTTTTGTATAAAAGAACCCCGGACCTCAACTTGCTAAGATGTGTTGACGCCGAAGAAGCTGGAAGAATTATGCATGAAGTGCACGCAGGAGTGTGTGGACCTCATATGAATGGTTATGTGTTGGCAAAGAAAATTTTGCGAGCCGGGTATTACTGGATAACCATGGAGAAGGACTGTTTCAGTTTTGTTCGGAAATGTCATCAATGCCAGGTGCACGGCGACTTGATTCATGCACCTCCGACAGAACTTCATCCGATGTCAGCACCTTGGCCGTTTGTTGCTTGGGGCATGGATGTCATTAGGCCGATCGAGCCGAAAGCTTCGAATGGGCATAGGTTCATACTGGTAGCAATCGACTATTTCACAAAATGGGTTGAAGCCATCACCCTCAAGTCAGTCACCAAGAAAGCCGTGGTCGACTTTGTGCACTCCAATCTCATTTGCCGCTTTGGCATTCCTGCAATTATTATTACCGACAATGCAGCTAACTTGAACAGTCGCCTGATGGAGGAGGTATGTGAACAATTCAAGATAACGCATAGAAACTCAACTCCCTATCGGCCAAAAGCCAATGGTGCTGTCGAGGCAGCAAATAAGAACATCAAGAAGATTTTGAGAAAGATGATTCAAAGCTCCCGGCAATGGCATGAAAAGTTACCCTTCGCATTACTTGGATATCGCACCACAGTACGTACATCAATTGGAGCAACACCGTACTTGTTAGTTTACGGTACTGAAGCAGTCATACCTGCAGAAGTGGAAATTCCTTCACTCCGGATAATCGTTGAGGCGGAGATTGAGGACAGCGAATGGGTTAAAACCCGACTAGAGCAATTGTCATTAATTGATGAAAAACGGATGGCCGCGGTTTGTTACGGACAGCTGTACCAACAAAGAATGGCCCGTGCCTATAATAAGAAAGTGCGTCCCAGGAATTTTAAAGTGGGACAGCTGGTACTCAGACGCATTCTCCCTCATCATCAAGAAGCAAAAGGGAAGTTTGCCCCTAATTGGAAAGGTCCATACATCATCCGAAAAATATTGCCAAGAGGAGCACTGTATCTGGGAGACATCGAAGGGAATGATCCGGAGACAGCAGTCAACGCAGATGCAGTAAAAAGGTACTACGTCTAATCCTCGTGCAATTGAGATGACGAAGGCTTTCTTTCTCACTATCCAAACACTGTCAATCCTTTGTAAACCCCTTTTGAGCCAGTTACCCTTCTTTGGCTACCCTCTTTGGAACCCGGAAGTACGAAAAGAAAAAAAAATGATGAAAAGAAAAAGAAAAAGAAAAAAAAATAGAAAACAACCAAAAAACAAGTGTTTTGCCTGAACTACGTTTGACTTGATCCTGAAAAGGTACGTAGGGAGCCTCTCTCTGGGGTTCAGTCACACCAAAACAAAAATCCCAATTTCCCCAAAAAATGAAACTGGGGCAGATGATATAATGGCTCGGCCATGAATCCGCCGAAATGGTTCCAAAGTTGTACCTCCGTCCAGAATTCTTTTTACCCAAAACCTTGTCCAAGTCCTTCTGATCAATTGGCAAAGGCGTGGGAATTGAAAAGCAATATTGTTGGAAACTGGTATAGTCCAAATTGAGAGAAATAAAATGAGAGAGTCTTATCGGTGAAAACCTTCGGGCACCATAAGGCGACGGTGAGAAGAGAAATTAAAAATGAGAGAGTCCGTTGGGTGAAAACTCGTAAAGAGCACTATCGGGCGATGGTGAGAAGAGAAATGAGAGAGGTCGATTAGCGAAAACCCGCGAAGGGCGCTGTCGGCCGAAAAGAAGACATCTCGCCACTAAAGGAGTCCTGGCAAGGTTCCCTGGTTTTGAAATACTGATTAATGGGTTCACGAGAAGCCGGAAAGTTTGTGTGGGTCAGACATCCAGTCCAAGAGGCATGTCATGTTCATTTGAAGCCAGCATGCACACCCCAGATAAGTCCTCCTTTTTCCCCGAAAGGGATGCTTCTCTTTAAAATCACATGCTTGCCTTTTGCATACTTTTTCTTTGAATCCCTTTCGGCTTATCCCTGATTCCGTAACTAGTACAAAGAAAAGGTGGCAGGACCGGTTTCACAGGGCTTCACCTGGTCAGAGTCGAAGAAATACCCAGCCTCAGTGAGTGCGTCAGACCAATCTCGACTGACCATAGTGATTGATGCTTTTGAAGCAAAAAACATTGGAAAAGAAAGGAAGTCAAAGGCAAAGGTCCCAAGGGCAGAATAAAGTGACAAGGTCAGAGCCCACACGGGCGATTCATAATGAAATCCCGGAGGCTAAACCCGGTCGGTTTGAACAGAGATTCACTCTCAAAGGCGAACAAGCAGCAAAGTTCTCAACGGAAATGGGGCCGGGACCAAGCAAGCAATAGGATCAAGGCCATAAAACCAACCACCGTTTCAAACCAACCAATTGTTCTTAGTGAAAACTGGTTAAACTTCAAACGCAAC
>NW_017670414.1:0-50370 GCF_001879085.1 Nicotiana attenuata | reverse complement strand
GCTTCTGCGGTGACCGCTTTTGCGGAACTTCGTCCGCTTCTGCGAAAAGCCCCGGGTCCCTCAAGGACCGCTTCTGCGACCAATACGCCGCATCTGCGGAACCGCTTATGCGGTCCCTTTTCCGCAGATGCGGAAATGACAGAACCAGCAACTTCAAACCTGCAACAAACTCCGAATTCTCCGTTTAACCACCCGAATTCACCCCGAGGCCCCCGGGACCTCAACCAAAAACACCAATACATCCTAAAACCTCATTCAAACTTGTTCCCGCTGTTGACATGTGATTTTTGACCCTCCCCGAAATTTTACCTATTTTAGCATGTAAATATTTAGTTTAGGCCTAATATCGCCATTTCAACTAATTTTTACTATTTTACTTTATTTTATTACAAGAAAATGGATAATTACAAAAAATAGGTTTATTAATATTTTATAGTCATTTTTAATCTTAAAAAAAAATATACAAAAATAGTACCCTATCTTTATTTTTATAATCTTGAAAACACAAAAAAAAAAATAATATAGTTTTATGTTTTATAGTTTAGTTCAATTAATTAAAATTAGTTTTGTATTTTTATATTATAATTGTACATAATTTTAGAAGAAAGAATTAGTTTTAGGTTGGTTTATCCCGTTTTTATAAATCTTATAGTCCATTTTTTAGTCTTTGGCCCAAAATCCCTAGCCCATAGTTCCTAGGCCCATACCCCTAACCTAATCCCTGCCCTATATAATACTACCTACACCACAAACACAAACACAAACACAAAAAAAAAGAACGCCAAAAACTAGAACCCTCTCCCCCATTTCCTCGAGGCCTTGCCAATAATCGGAGAACCCTTCCTCTGAAGATTAGAACAAAAAGCAGCGCCTCTCTCATCTCATACATAAGCACACACGAAATGGCTGGACAAAAGAATTGAATTTTTTTTTTATTTTACATTGAGATCTGAAGCTAATTTTATTTTTCTGGGTCTTCAAAAGGGCTGTTAGCTACTGGAATTGTTGATTGCTGTTCTGGAATTGCTGAGTGTCCGTTTCTCAAATTCAAAACAATTCGTTTGGTTTGTCAGATGATTTTTCCACACTTTAGTTCATTGTTTGTGGATATTATGGATAAGAAGTAAAATCAAGGTATTTATCTTTCTCTCTTCTACCATTGTATTAGGCTATTTCATCAGCTTCATAGATTAGTGTATTGCATATGTGTATACAATTGTCATCTTGAATGGGCATATTAAATGGGTAATTCATAAATTTTGATGATAAACTATTTGTTTCATTTTCGTGTATTGATTCAGTACTTATTTCATGTTATGCCATATTTGGCATTTGTGAGTAGTAAACACTTTAGTTTGTGCGTTATTGAGTGGTCTGTTTCTTAGTATCCTTTAGATTAATTTGTTATCATTTCTTATTTAAATGAATGCGTAAGTTTTGATGGTGAATTGAATGGGCAATTGGGTTTAATTAGCACTTGTTTTTACATTAAAGTGATTCATAACAAGGGGGTCACGGTAGTACTATGGAACTGTTAGAAGCTTTTGGTTTTGAGATGATTTTGATAATCAATGAGGCATGACAACTTTACGATGCAATTGATCTAATATTCGATAACAATACCTGTGCGTTCTTGTGTTGGTAAATTTAAATGTCAATTCAAATTGATTGTGGGAATGAATGTGGGTCTAAATTTTTCAATTTCAACAACTAAATAATCCATCTTTTAACTTACATTCTGTTTGCGCTACTACAAGATGCAATGTGTTAGCAATGTTCACTTCACGAGCTCTGTCCATATTAGGATCTTACAAGTCATCTCAAACGCTAAGAAATTATGTCAATTCTCGAATACAAGTTCTTTAGAAATCGAGGCGTGCCATTTAGCGAATTTTTATGGCCCTCGCAAAGTTGCAAACGCGTAGTTGCTTTAGGCGCGTTATTTAATAATATTACCTTCCTAAACTCGGGTGTGCATTTCATGTGACCCAAATCCAAATCCCAAAACGTTGAATAAGAGGTGTCGAGGATCCGGGTGCATTTCATGTGACGTGATCCAAAAACACGCTCTTAAACGGCGTTCACTTTCATAAAAACTAATTCAAAGCGGTTAAACAAATCTTAAAATTGCACTATAGGATAACATGTATAAAAACTAAGTTTTAGCCATTTATAATAATTTAAGCGACCGTGCTAGAACCACGGGATCCGGGGGTGCCTAACACCTTCCCTCGGGTCAACAGAATTCCTTATTCAGAATTTCTGGTTCGCAGACTCCAATTGGGAAGTCAAAATTTTCCTCGATTTGGGATTTAAATTAAATCGGTGACTTGGGACACCAAAAGCCAATCCTTTCCCAAGTGGCGACTCTAAAAATAAATAAATAATCCCATTTCGAATAATGTCACTTTAAATGGAAAAACTCCCTTATACATTATCCTTCGGGGTAGGTGTGTAAAAAAAGGAGGTGTGACACCCATCATCAAACCACATCAAACAATGCTAAAGCCATCAAATCACATCGAATTCAAGCCTAAGTTTCTTAAAAACTTTCGAATTACGCATTCGATCAAAAACCCGACCAAAACACCTCCGAATGACCTGAAATTTTGCACACATATCCAAAATCACCTAATGAAGCTACAGCAACTCTCGGAATTCCATTCCGACCCCCGGATCAAATTCTCACCCATCCATCGGAATTCGCCAAAATACTAACCTCGCCAATTCAAGCCTAATTCTACACCGGGCCTCCAAAATCAATTCCGATCGCACTCCCAAGTCACAAATCATCCCCCTAAGCTAACCGAATCATAGGAAATCACATCGGAGCCTTCTAACTCATAAGTCAACGTCCGGTTGACCTTTCCAACTTAAGCCTTCCTTAAAGAGACTAAGTGTCTCATTTCCTATCCAAACCAATTCAATTCAACTATAACTCACTCGTTGCTGATAATTAAACATGAAGAAGCAGTAAATGGGGGAAACGGGGCTGTAATACATGAGATGACGGGTCGGGTCGTCACAGAATAGGATTTGTGATCTATTTGCTATGTGTTTGTATCGAGTATGACGTTATCGATCATGCACAAATTGATGATTATTAAAGTTGAACAAAGCTTATAAAAGCTTCTTGGTAATAGACTATTGTTGAGTATTGACTCAAATTGAAGTTTCATTTTGTAAAGAAATTGTTGAAACGAGATTGGTTATAGCTGAATCCCTTGCCGGGACGTTTTGTTGATATTGTTGATTTCCTTGCGGGGATATTATTGTTGATATTGTTGGTTCCCTTGCCGGGATATTATTGTTGATATTGTTGATTCCCTTTCCGGGACATATTGTTTTATGTTGTTTGGGTGAGAAAGAGTGTAAAGCACGAAGGGTGATGCCATGCATGATATTGTGAGAGAGTGTAAAGCACGAAGGGTGATGCCGTGCCGATATTATGAGTGTTAATGCACGAAGGGTGATGTTGTGCCATGATTTGAGAGTTAATGCATGAAGCGTGATGCCGTGCCGAAATTGTGAGAAATAATGCACCAAGGGTGATGCCGTGCCATGATTATGTGAGGTAATGCACGAAGGGTGATGCTGTGCTGTTTCTGTTGATTCATATGGTGAGGGCGAGAGTAAAAGCTCGACGAGTGATGTCGTGCACGTGTTACCGTTTCATTATTCTTGTTGATTTATATATGATGTTAATTATGTTTCCTTATTGATGTTTCCTTATTGGTTTACTGTTAGAATCTGATATTTCTCGCAGCATGTCCCCTTCCCACCTTATTCTGTTGATTCCTACTATTATGTTTCTGTTTGTATATGATTTAACTGCACAGGTATATATGATTGCCGTGTCCTAGCCTCGTCACTACTTCGCCGAGGTTAGGCTCGACACTTACTCATTACATGGGGTCGGTTGTACTGATACTACACTCTGCACTCTTTTGTTCAGATTTCGATACCGGACCCGGTGAGTAGCTGAGGTAGCTGCCTTCAGTCCAGGGAGACCAAGACAGATCTGCTGGCGTCCGCAGGGCCTATAGTCCCCCTTCCCTGTTTAGCTTTTCTACTGTCTTTTATCATTCCGAGAATAGTTGTTACTTTTCTTTCCAAACTTATATTTGTAGTAAAAATCTTAGTCGTTCGTGAATTTGTGACACCAGATTCGTGGGTAGACATGTATTGGAATATTTGGATTTATTTTAACTCTTCCGTCCTTTTCATTTGCTTAGCTATAGTTAATGTTTATAATTGTTTAGGTTGATTGTTAATGTGTAGAACCTTAATAGTTGGCTTGCCTAGCTTTCACGAGTAGGCGCCATCACGACTCCCGAGGGTGGAAAATTCCGGGTCGTGACAAAGAATTGAAGGATATAAGCTGAAACCCCTTCATTTGGCTGTAGTCAAGCCAATATTGCGAGGGTATAATATTTTTTTCGTTGAAGAATATTAGTTTTGAATTATTAGATTATGTGAAAGGTTTTTTTTTCAAACTCAATAAGAGAGAAATTGGTTTCTAATTGATAGTTTCTATTGCGACTTTTAAGTGTAACAAAGAGTATATATAAAATAAAAATTGGTATGACGTGAAATATTTTTTTTTTAAAATGTAAACAAATTATTCCGAAAAAAGCTGTTTACTTTTTTTAATTCAAAGATAATAAAAAAGATAAGATATTTGTTAACATTAGTAGAGAGTTTTAAAATTATTATACTAGAAGTTATATCATGGATAAACTCAAAAAATCGAAATCTTATGGAATACTTACATAATATCCGGTCATATTTATTGTTTACTTTTTATAGCTAATATAAATAGATGATATACCGACAACACACGATTATACACATATTATATACGGATTATATATAAATTACGCATCATTCAATTTTTTAATTTAAGTGGTCGGGTGAGCACTTATTTAGGCTGATTAGATAAAGCCAAAAGATAAATATGAAATAATTTAACCCAAAGACTAAAAATATAATTAAAGTTCATATGTAGACAATTTTTATTAAAACTCATCCTTTTATAGTTAAATAAATTAATTTTTTGTAACAAAAGAAATAATGACATAAAAATCATGTTGTTAATGTTCTACTATAAATTAAAGATATCTGGATAATTACTTTATATTTTGCAATATCCAGCTTGTTTGAAGAAGGAGGTACAATTTTCACTTTCCAAGGAACAGAGAGAAAATGCTCTCTCAAAGTTTCTCTTAGAATTCATAGTCCACAGTTTTACTGGAAGGTAAATTGAAATGCTCTTTTTCCTCTTTCATGTTATCAAGCGATAAACCCAAATAGAAAAACTAAATCCAAATCTTGACAAATTCTGTGATATAGATTGCAACTGAAGCTGATGTAGGCCTTGTTGATGCTTTTATTCATGGGAATTTCTCTTTTGTTGACAAGAATGAAGGTCTTCTTAATCTTATCATGGTGAGCAAATAGCTAGATTCTTTGTAAATATCATTTGGTTGTTACTTAGCTTCCTGGATTCTTTTACAGATATTTATTGCCAACAGTGATTTGAAAGCATCTGTTACAAGGTCTAGCAAGAAAAGGTAAATAGCTTGTTCGATCAGGGCTAGAAAGAGAAAAAAGAAGCAAAAAAAAAAATTAATGGCTAGACTCTGCTGCATTATTCTGGTGTGGGCAGGTACTTTTGAACTGGAAAAACAAGAATTGCTGGGGTGTTCCTGAGTTATTATCAAGATCAATCCAACACCTCAAGAACAATGGAAACAAGCTACATGGATCTGATTGCATATAAACAAAAGGAAACACACATGAATTATATCAGAAGGAGCAGACTCAAATATGTGCACAGCTGGTACATTAGTGGAGCAAGCTGTAGGATCAATGCAATATTCAAATCGCTTTCAATCCCTCATACAGGGAGTCAGACAAAATGTTCAATCCCTCATACAGCATTATGTTGTTTGCAGAACAACATAATGCTGCAGAACATCATATCTAAATCCTTAGGGAGAAGGATGTGATGATCAGTTTTATTGCTAACCTTGTGTTCTTTTATTCAGGAAAAGTTACTGTATCCATACCCTATTGTTGGCTACAAATTCTAATGGTGGTATAAGCATTTAATGCTCATTCCCTGGAAGGAGTACTAACAGTAGGCAAAAGTATGGAGGCTAGGAGGATTATACCCAGACTTTGGATGTATGTTACTTTGCAGTTGATTCTGGGCTCAATGGGCGTAGCTTGTAGTAAAATACTAATGTTTCCCAGTAGAGTCACATCACAAATATGGGGCCAATCAGTGGCTTCAATACAACTCTGCTGGAAATCACACGAAATCTGTCTCAAACTGGGCATCTGCAATAGTTTTCTGTCCAGGTTTGTGACCATTTATCTGTACGAATGGTGGCAAGTAAAAATGAGAGCAAGAGATATTTTGTGGAGGAACAACCCAATGTATTTCAATGCTTGTTCATCCCAGGAAGGGTACAAACTAATGGTTGTAACACAAGAATGCTGGAATTCATATGATTCTNTATAGATATATATATATATATAAAGGAGAGCTTAAGAAAGTGCCATATCTCTTTGGCTAAGAATCACACTTATCTTTTCTCTCAAATTTTTGATATATTTCCTATTTATTTATGTGCTACATTAGAAAAATCCAAAAAATCACTGTTTAATTACATTCTCTTAATTATACCTCCCTCTCTTACTTATTCTCCCCCATTTCTTTTCAGTTTAGAAGCTTGAAAGTCTCTGTCATTAATTCAGTCATCAGTCAAGTACATATACAGTGAAGCCAATTCAGTTGCCTAGATTTTGGCAAATTATGCAAGTACACGGATACTGGAAGGGTGTAACAGCCCAACCTGCTAGTGATATTGTCCGCTCTGAGCCTAGGCCCTCACGGGTTTAAAACGCGTCACTAGGGTTTAAGGCTTGTTAACTTATATACCCAGTATCCCTCTTGTCTTTTGCCGATCTGAGATTATGTCTAAAGTCTGAGGTGTTAAATACACCCACTCTTATGGACTCAGCGTCCTCGCTGAGGTTTGCCCCACCGCGTTGAACTCTGACCCACCATCGGCATGGCTGACACAAGAGTGGCTCCATCTATAACAGCCCAGCTCGCTAGTGATATTGTCCGCTCTGAACCTAGGCCCTCACGGGTTTAAAACGTGTCACTAGGGTTTAAGACTTGTTAACTTATATACCCAACATCCTTCTTGTCTTTTGCCAATGTAAGATTATGTCTAAAGTCGGAGGTGTTACAAAGGGAATGCTTAACGTGAAGATATATTTTGGAGCACAGTGCCTTTATTTGCTTTCTTTACTTATCGCAAAGACTTGTTAGGACTGCATCATTAAGATCTGTTCTATGTTATTATAACACTCTTTAATTTTCTGGTTTAATAAACTCGCCGTTACTAGCAAAAAAAATAAAAAATCAGTGATCATTTATGCAGTGACGTACGCAACATATAAAACATAGAAATATGGTTGTAAGAATGTGGGCTTAATTATTGTGTTTTATTTGGGTGAAAAAAATAGTCAGATTTACAAGTGGTTGTTCAAAAGTAATCGAAATTTAGCCACTTTTCATGTAAAGATAAATTTGAGCAAAAACACTGTTCAAAACCCGGAAAATATCCCAGTATATTATGCTGAAGTTCCAGCATAAGTATACTTGAACTCCAGCATATTATACTGGAGTTCCAGCATAAGTACACTAGAACTCCAGCATAATATACTGGAGTTCCAGCAAAGTATACCAGTCCAGTATAATATGCTGGAAGTTCATGCACAAGTGCTCGAATCTCCAGCATATTATGCTCGAAGTTTCTGTGTGTTGGAGTTCCAGCATAATATGCTGGAAGTTCATACACAGGCGCATAGAACTCCAGTATATTATGCTGGATCGGTCTCTGAATAGTGGTTGTTTTTCATTGACTTGGTAAATGCTGACTATTTTTGAATGACCATTCTGAAAACTGACTAAACCGTGCTATTTTTACGTTTTATTTGGTTTCAACAGCGTACTGTTTTAACTAGTCATACCGAAATTTCTTGAATCTTTAAATTCACTCAGATTCCTTATCATTGTATGGAAATCTTACATTCGCCATATCCTCAGGTGAAGAGGATCGTTTCTTTCCTTTCTTTTTTTGTTTTTTATAAACATTTTTACCCTGTTTCTATATTTTTTTCCTTTTACTAAGACTTTCTGTAACGTCTTACAAGTTTTGCTGTAAGATAATTTCGAAAAATAATCGTATAATTAAGAAAACCAAATTTCATAAATACAAATAATGTGATCCTGAGATAGTAGATCAATTGTCTAAGAACAAGACGGCTTAACATAAATCCAACAGTTCTTGATTCCGTGTTCTACGGATTGAAATTTCACTATTGACAAAGTAGCCTAAATTATAATAACTCACTATTGACAGACTAAACTTTTCGATAAATGTTCTTGAATTTGGCGTAGGAAAATAGATGTTGAAGGATTGCTCTCCAATTCTCCATTGGAAAACTGAACTTTGAAGGATTGCTCACACGACAATGCACTCATACACTAGCAGACAAGATAGCTCTCATTCATTTTAGAGTGCTGCTAAACGACCACACTAATGTTGCCCGACTGTGGCCATACGGGTGAAATTACATCAACGGCCTCGTTCTTATTTCCTACATTTTTTTCCTCCAAAACAGAATAATTAAATATGGAGTGCTTGTTCCTATTCCCAAGCATTGAGCAGCGTGAAATCATCCATGTTCACATACGAAGGAAGCTGGAAAGTCTTTACATCATATTGTATTTTATATATATAGCAAATTGTTGTATTTAAAAAAAATACGGTATACGATTTAGTAGGAGGAAGAAAGTTTTAATTCACCAGATTTAGTAGTGTCAATACTTCCTCCTTATCATACCAAGTCAAAGTGGACACTTCCACCTTATCTAAAAATGGATTCAAACCAAGAAACTTTGGCGGTACAAGAAAAAAATGAATCCAAATGAACTTAATACAAATACAACAACCATGATAATAGGGTTGATCAAGTTAGTGACGAGTTGTACAGATCTTTAGGGATGACATCGGACGACAGTTTGTTAAATGAAATACGAATGGGTCGATGTTGATGCTCATGGCATTTTCAATAAAGTTGTGCACTTAGATGATGATGATGATGATGAATCCGATGGAGAATATTATGGAGAAGTTGATGATGATGAGGAACAGTTTTTAGGAAATGAGTTAGAGTTATATGATGATGATTAGGAAATGGAGAATGATTCACTGAAGAGGATGTGGTTACAGGTCCAATCTCTGAAATGCGATATAGAGATAAAGATTCTTTGTTTGCATTCTAAAAAGAATATGCACGATTGAAAGGATTCTCCGTCGTCAAAATAAATTCCAACAAGAAGGGTGGTGACACTGCCAGGTATATAACGTATTATTGTGATAGGGATAGGATTTGCAAAAATAAGTTTACTACCAAGAGTAACAATTGTAAAGCAAGGCTCACTGCTGTTTTGGATGATCCAAATTGTTGTCGCGTATCTAAGGTCGTTCACGATCATAATCATGATTTGCTCCATTCCATATCGTGCCTGATGGCTGCACATAGGCCCGATTGTGTTACGACCATAATTTTTCTCCGTAGAATGTCGTGATGGCACCTAGCCTCTAGGACTAGGTAAGCTAACATTCATGCAGAAACAACTGAAATGACAATTTAAAGTCTCAAAACATCTAATATGAATAAACTCTGCATATAAAAATTTTCAAAACCCGGTGATAACAAGTCACAAGCTCTACGAATAAGTACTGATCATCCCTATACAACAATGTTTCTATAAAAGGAAAGAAAATGAAGTAAACTAGATAGAGGGGGACTTTGAGGCATGCGGACGCTAGCAGGTATACCTTGAAGTCTCCGAACTGAGCTCGCCTCACTGGTGCCTGGACTGGTAGGAGGTACCTGGATCTGTACAAAAAAAATTTGCAGAAGCATAGTATGAGTACACCACAACGGTACCCAGTAAGTGTAAAGCCTAACCTTGGTAGAGTAGCGACGAGGTCAGGTCAAGACGCTACTGCAATAAATAAGAAACGGAATGAGTAATTAACTGTGTAATAATAATAACACTAGAAATGAAACAAGTAAGAAGCATACACAGATTAACTACGCTGAACTAAGACAAATAATGCATCGTGGAAGAAAACAAGGAATGTCACGCCAAGGAAACGAAACAACCAAACGCAAGTTAAGTAATAGAGAAGTATCAACAAGAGTCACTACCGAGGTACCACCTCTGTAACGACCCAACTTGTTATTTTAAGAATTAGTGTCCCGTTTGGAGGCTTAAGACCTCGAACAGCTTCGTAATGTGTATTATGACTTGCGTGCGTTGTCGAGTTTGGTTTACGGATGATTCAGCAATTAATTGAAAGAACAATATATTCTTGTTTTGGAAGCTTAAATGAAAAGAGTTGACCGGAGTTTGACTTTTATGCAAACGACCTCATAATGGAACTTTGATGGTTTTAATAGCTTAGTATGGCGATTTCGGACTTAGGCGTGTGTGTGGAGTTGGAGATGGAAGTTCGTAGAACAATTTAGCGCATTTTGGCAAAATTAGAAAGTTGACATGTTCTAATTTTATTAATTTGCGTGCGAACGAGGACTAATAATAGGATGGATATCAATTGGTTATGATAATAAGTGTACGAGGCATATTATAAGTGATATGGGGTCTAAGGAAAGTCCTAAGTCTAAGCCAAGTTAGAAAATTTATAATAGACTAAAGTTCCAAATGAGTACGCACAAGACCAAACTTTGGACGAGCATATCTAAATATATATAAGGAGCTACGTGATATACAACCTGTCACGACCCAAAATCCATTAAGGGACGTGATGGCGCCGGACACCGCTGTCAGGCAAGCCAACCAAATACTTAATTAAACTCCCATTTTTACAAATTTTGAAACCCAAGATTTTCCTTTAAATTTCATAAGTAAAAAGATAACTGCTTCAATTCAAATTAAATACTAGCAATCAATACAAGAATATTTAAAAAACATCCCAGAACCCGGTGTCACAAGTGCATGAGCATCTACTGATAAGGAAATGAAATACAATACAACACCCGTCCGGAATACAGTGGACAAAAAGAAAATACAATTTGCTGGAAGGGACTTTACTAGTTGCGGGCCGCCTCGAATAATGCAGCTCACCTAGTCCCCGAATCATCCGTGCTGCTATGCCCAGTGGGCTGCTAGAGATAAATATACCTATGCAACAAAAATGCACAGAAGTGTAGTATGAGTACGTAAACAACGTGTACTCAATGAGTATCCCCTCTAATCTCGAAGAAGTAGAGACGAGATGGTCAACTTCGACACTTACTGGAGGTCAATTGACAATATACTAAAAATGTGAGGAAATCATGGATTTATATAGCAGTCCTAATTAACGAAGCCAGAAAACAGGTAAACACCTTCAACAAATAATCAAGGATTTTCAAGGTTTACTCTTTATTATCTTATCAATTTATATCAAGCCACGAAGGGCAAATTTCACACTTAAAATTCTCAAGCAACAATATAACATGCGCAAATCACACCGAGGCGACGGTCCGATCCAACAGAAATAAACTGTGCACTTGCCGAGGGTCGACGACACGCCTATAGATGCATCTATTTAATCTGCCGAGGCGTTCGGCCCGTTCCATAAATAAACACATACCCTGCTTGCGAATCATGCATGCGACGCAGGTACACATAGAGATACATGCTCAATCAGTCAATTAAGAACTTATCGGGAATATTTATCCAAATAAAATAATTTCTCTTTTTAACAATTTTGGAAAAATAGTGTTTAATTTCCTTTTAAATTCATTTACTAATCCAAGGCGACTTAAGCAATTCAAGCTATCAATGGGTTCATAAATAATCCAAGTATAACATGCTTTTGGGCCTTAACTACCCGGACAATGGCATAATAGTAGCTACGCACGGACTCTCGTCACCTCGTGTGTACGTAGCCCCCGCAAATAGGAGCACATAATCAAGTATTTCACCTATGGGGACAATTCCCTCTTACAAGGTTAGAAAGGAGACTCACCTCGCTCCGAAGATCCATAACCCACGCCCTTCAGAAGACTCTAATTGATGCACCACGCTCCAAAGATAGCCAACGGTTACGCAATTCCATTAATATATGCTCAAATATTCTTTACAATCTAATTTATAGAAATTCCTAACTCCGATAGAAAAGTTGACCAAAACGCCCTCGGGCCCACGTGCCCGGAATTCGAATTTTTTTGAAGATAAAGATTACCCATCACCTTAGGAACTCAAATATATAATTTTCACTAAATTCCGTACTCAATATCCTGGCTAAATTCCAAGTTTACTAATTTTCTAGGTTTTCCACCAAAACCTCAAATTTATACCAATTTAAATGCTCAAATACATACATAGTTGATGTATTTAACTCAAAATAGGTGGGGATAACTTACCTTAACGTTGATGACGAAAATCCCCTCTTGAAGCTCCCCAAAAATCGCCCAAGCCATGTAGAATATGAGAGAAATGGCCAAATCCCGACTTTAAAACAACCTTCTGCCTCCAGCTATTTCCGCTTCTGCGGAAGAAATTCCGCTTCTGCGGTCCCGCTTTTGCGGACCATCAGCCGCTTCTGCGGCTTCCACTAGGCCGCCCATTTTTTCTGCTGTGTTCCCCTTCCCGCAGATGCGGTCCCGCTTCTGCGGAACCTTGACCGCATCTACGGTCCATGAGCCCCTTGCAAAATCCGCTTCTGCGATGCCTCTACCGCAGGTGCAGTTCCGCATCTGCGGAAATATGACCGCATCTGCGGTCCTTCCTCTTCTAGCCCAAAACCGCTTCTGCGGTTGAATTGCCGCATCTGCGGTACCGCATTTGCGATCCAAAACCGCAGATGCGGTTATGACAGCAACTAACAAGCCTCAGCCTTCCAAATTTCCATTTTCGATCCGTTAACCTCCCGGAACCCACCCGAGGCCCCCGGGACCTCAACCAAACCTACCAACAATTCCCAAAACACGCTACGGACGTGCTCGAGGCCTCAAATCACATCAAACAACGCTAAAATCATGAATCGACCTCCAATCCAAACTTAATGAACTTCAAAAATTCAAACTTCTATTTCCGATGTTTAAACCTATCAAATCACGTCCGATTGACCTCAAATTTTGCGTACAAGTCATATTCTACATTACGGACCTACTCCAACTTTCGGAATTGGATTCCGACCCCGATATCAGAGAGTCCACCTCCGGTCAAACTTCTCAAAAACCTTAAAATTTCTTTCTTTAGCCAAATGGTTCCAAAATGACCCACGGACCTCCGAATTCACTTCCGATCGCGCCCCCAACTCCGGAATCACCATACGGAGTTATCCACAGTCTTAGAATCCCAAATGGACATTGATAACACTGAAATGCACTTCAAGCCAAACTTATGAAATTTCTTCTAAAATGCTAACTTCCACAATAGGCGCCAAAACGCTCCCGGGTTATCCAAAACCTAAACCGGGCATACGCCGAAGTCCGAAATCATCTTACAAACCTGCTGGAACCTTCAGATCCTGATTCCGAGGTTGTTTACTCAAAATTCCAATCCTAGTTCATTCCTTCACTTTAAGCTTCCGAAATGAAAATTCTCTTCCCAAATCAACTTCGAACTTCCCGAAATTCAATTCCGACCATGCGTACAAGTCATAACACCTGAAATGAAGCTGCTCATGGCCTCAGACTGCTGAATGACGCGCTAGGGCTCAAAACGACCGGTCGGGTCGTTACATTCTCTCCCACTTAAACATACGTTCGTCCTCGAACGTGCTGAGAACTACACTGAAGTAGTCTGAAATCACTGTTTAATACCTCACACACCTTTCCGTGCTACCACAAATCAGTTGAGCATATTAGCTCGATCAATTCTGAAGATATTTCCTCTTATTCAAGCAAATAAGCCTTAAAGCCCAATTCCAACATACGCTCCTCACATCAATCACTACAAGCAGTACCAAGACGTGACTGCACACCTTAGCTGAATTCATACCTTGCACCATCTTACTCATAGGACCACAATAACATTCTCTGATCAATTTAGTCGAATTTCCCCGAATCTGATGCTCCCATTACACCCCATGACATACACAGGTCTTACTCTAACTCTTACAATACCGCCACAACGGAAGAGATGTGCCAAATCCATAATCAACTGCTGAGTCAACAAATCATCTTGTCTATACCCCTGACAAAGCTATCACCTCATTTTGAACCAAATAACGGTCTTATCTCCATACATACTTCATATAGTCGGATTGCACTGATCCTAAATCCAATGATCTCGTCTCACCCAGTACGAACTGCTCAGGCAATAAGCCACCCCGACATGACCAAAAGTCCCATATGATGCTACAATGTGCCAATAGGCTACCATAACGAACAGGAAAGCAAACTTTGAGAAGGAAACTCAACTACACCGCTCGCGAATCATACATGCGACACGGTGGACTTAATTAACAAACACCCCGCTCGCGAATCATACATGCGACACGGGCACACAGCTAATATAAGCTTTCCTCATAAAATAGGAAACAAAAAACATAAAAACAGATACGGTTCTGTACTCAGCTTCACACTGTTGCGGCGCACAACCCGATCCGAACAATATAACCATGGCGGCGTGCCACCCGATCCACCCATAAAACTCGCATAAGGAGATACGCACCGAGCTAGATTGCTCATTTCAATAATATACCGAATATCGGTCACAAGCACACTAAGTGCATAATTCCATCCCTGGGGAGACATATAGCCCCAGAAGCCACAAAACTCAAGCACGACTGAGGTGCGATATACGATTTGAAATCTCAAAAGCATCATGCTGATATAACATCATCTCTACGTGGATCCTTAACACATAAGCAATTTCTCAAGCCGTCTCCCAACTCACACGGCGCAACGCATGATTACATGAAATATTTGTCAACGAAATAACACCCTGACTACTCTATAAGGAGCACATTACTGAAATGAACACAACTGGCCTGACATAGAGCCCAAATTCATATTTAAACCCATCCACCGACCTCAAGTCGATCCTGATCATATCAAACTAAGCCAATAACCTTTCAAAGGTCCATACTGATTTCCCTCTTCTCATAACACACAAGGACAACCATCATAACCGGAGCACTCATCCACAGTCCACAACTCAGTAACGGAGTGCCCGCCAGGCATATATCCTCAACTTATCGATATCATCACAAATCTTCATACTTGGTTTAATTGCTTCAATCAATCAAGTGACTACACGCCACACTTATACGATCTTCCTGTGGGACTCGCTCCCACAACCTTCCGAAACACATAACAGGTCCACACATCCAAACCACCGGCCGCACTAACACTGAAAAGCGATCAAGAATCATCAACCATGACACAAGCCCCTTTTTACAAAACACCAATCTCAGGTGACGCTGAAGACAATACCAACTTACCTTAAACATCGAACTCCTTTCCTGCTCATCTGAGCTCGTGACATCCTTGTCCACACCGAGCTGCTACCTTGATCTTCACTGCAAATTCCATACCACTCAGTGCACTCAACATGCCAGTATACGATAGAACTCGTTTTTCATCATAGCTTCGGAACCACCAATAGGTTAACACTTCATCATATAAAAACTTTTCACTTGACTCACTTTAGGAGATCCATAGCATCACACAGGTTTCTATCTTATGTGTTCCTCTACTGTATTTTCCTACTGAGCTTTGATCCTTTGTTTGCCTTTACCGGACTTGGCCTGGATTCTTTCTAGATGTGTTTCATCGACTATTTCTTTAAGTTTACACTACGTGAACTCATTTAATTTTCAAGCTTTCTTGAAACTTGTTTCCTGTACTAGTTCCTATGTTCTACTTGCTATTGTACTTGTATGCTTCTCATGAGACTCTGAAAAAGGCCTCTGAGCTCATCTCGATAGTTTGACTCTTCATCTCTGTATCAAATTCGAGTTTAAAAAAACCCTGAANGTAAAAACCCCCCCTTTTTATACTCAGAATCATCAACAACATTCGCACAACCGATCCCTTCGCTATATAACCAATAGAATTCTTCGCAGAAGCTCGCCAACCACGCGATCGCTAACCTGCTCACAGGGATCGAACTACCTGTAGAAATCACTCTCGACATCTTCCAGCGCTGCTGTACAAGGTACATTCAGTACGACATCAACAACCCATCCTGAGTCCGAGCTCACTCTCCAGCTGCACAAGTCCATTCACCCCTCGTGGACATCAATTAAATGTGCGGCAACATTCTTCCAATTCAAAGTTATGTTGTATCCTTCTTCATTCAAGAAGCTCCTTCCCGTTATATCAGATCTCCTGCTGCATAATAGCCCATACTTCAAATTAAATCCGTAGAACCCAATCACCAATCACTAATTTTCTCAAATCACTCCAAACTCTCCTTAAGGTACATGGTCATCCCACTGCAAAGCCCATATTCAACTCCGCCACTCTCCCACTTTGGCGGAACTCATCCCCTTAATCGACTACTCGACCCTTGGCCTCTTATACTCGGCCTTCTAGAAATTTTAGCCACCGCCTGACACTTCCCACATATCTTTCCTCATCCTTTGCTGCTCAGTTGCTACCTTAAATAAAATCTATCTTCGTGGCACTTGAACCCACAATTGCTGCAAACTTTACACCTTTCGGAAGATCATCCTTCTCATACCGTCGACATTAGAAATGCTGATTCAACCCTGAACTACCGCACCCTGCGATATCTGACAGCCACATTTTCAATGTTGTTTCACAATAGCTTTCCCCAAAGGTGAATTGTAGAAGGTCATAACACCGGCGAACTTAGTACGTTCAATTAGGACAACGACACCCCTTCATAGAAGAAAACTCCACCACGCTTGCGAATACCAAGTCTCATTACTTCCACCAGCCCACATCTGACCATCCTTAGTCCGCTTGCCTTTCCCCCTGCCGGGAATAAAATACCGAATCTCTTGATTAAGCACTGAGTAAACCTCCCTTCAAGTCATTCACTGCCCCGACACGTGGGCAACATCCTACCGTCATATCACTACTGCGGAACAGTCATTCATAGGCATCATGGCAACTTGTGCCTAGCCTCAAGCCCTCAGAAGTACCGTTACTGAGCTGAAGCAATAAAATATTCTTCCATAAAGCGACGATAGTAATCCAAGCAACTATACCGGGAGAAACATCTCGCACCACATCCGTAGTACCATTATGACTCTTTAATTCTCGATTTATAACAAGCGCTTTGCGTCGCGTAAGATTGAGTAGGAATGAATTAAAGGCATACGCCTCCAGGGATCAAATTGCACGATAAGGAATCAAGAAGGGAAGTACTCCTAACAGTCCTGCAGCCTCCCGAGGATAAGTACAGACATCCCCGTACCGATCCGCTAGACTCTACTAGATTTGCTCATGACTCGTGAGACCCTAGGAACCTAGCGCTCTGATACCATGTTGTCACGACCCAAAATCCATTAAGGGTCGTGATGGCGCCGGACACCGCTGTCAGGCAAGCTAACCAAATACTTAATTAAACTCCCATTTTTACAAATTTTGAAACCCATGATTTTCCTTTAAATTTCATAAGTAAAAAGATAGCTGCTTCAATTCAAATTAAATACTAGCAATCAATACAAAAATAATTAAAAACCATCCCAGAACCCGGTGTCACAAGTGCATGAGCATCTACTGATAAGGAAATGAAATACAATACAACACCCGTCCGTAATACAGTGGACAGAAAGAAAATACAATTTGCTGGAAGGGACTTTACTAGTTGTGGGCCGCCTCGAATAATGCAGCTCACCTAGTCCCCGAATCATCCGTGTTGCTATGCCCAGTGGGCTGCTAGAGATAAATATACCTGTGCAACAAAAATGCACAGAAGTGTAGTATGAGTACGTAAACAACGTGTACTCAATGAGTATCCCGTCTAATCTCGAAGAAGTAGAGACGAGATGGTCAACTTCGACACTTACTAGAGGTCAATTGACAATATACTAAAAATGTGAGGAAATCATGGATTTATATAGCAGTCCTAATTCACGAAGCCAGAAAACAGGTAAACACCTTCAACAAATAATCAAGGATTTTCAAGGTTTGCTCTTTATTATCTTATCAATTTATATCAAGCCACGAAGGGCAAATTTCACACTTAAAATTCTCAAGCAACAATATAACATGCGCAAATCACACCGAGGCGACGGCCCGATCCAACAGAAATAAACTGTGCACTTGCCGAGGGTCGACGACGCACCTATAGATGCATCTATTTAATCTGCCGAGGCGTTCGGCCCGTTCCATACATACCCTGCTCGCGAATCATGCATACGACGCAGGTACACATAGAGATACATGCTCAATCAGTCAATTAAGAACTTATCGGGAATATTTATCCAAATAAAACAATTTCTCTTTTTAACAATTCTGGAAAAATGGTGTTTAATCTCCTTTTAAATTCATTTACTAATCCAAGGTGACTAAGCAATTCAAGCTATCAATAGGTTCATAAATAATCCAAGTATAACATGCTTTTAGGCCCTAACTACCCGAATAATGGCATAATAGTAGCTACGCACGGACTCTCGTCACCTTGTGCGTACGTAGCCCCCGCAAATAGGAGCACATAATCAATTATTTCACCTATGGGGACAATTCCCTCTTACAAGGTTAGAAAGGAGACTCACCTCGCTCTGAAGAACCATAACCGGCATTCCACGCCCTTCCGAAGACTCTAATTGATGCACCACGCTCCAAAACTAGCCAACGGTT
This sequence comes from Nicotiana attenuata, assembly GCF_001879085.1. Taxonomy (NCBI): domain Eukaryota; kingdom Viridiplantae; phylum Streptophyta; class Magnoliopsida; order Solanales; family Solanaceae; genus Nicotiana; species Nicotiana attenuata. The sequence goes on along the minus strand of NW_017670414.1, from coordinate 31,479 downwards.
ACGCAATTCCATTAATATATACTCAAATATTCGTTACAATCTAATTTATAGAAATTTCTAACTCCGATCGAAAAGTTGACCAAAACGCCCTCGGGCCCACGTGCCCGGAATCCGAAATTTTTTGAAGATAAAGATTACCCATGACCTTAGGAACTCAAATATATAATTTTCACTAAATTCCATACTCACTATCGTGGCTAAATTCCAAGTTTACTAATTTTCTAGGTTTTCCACCAAAACCTCAAATTTATACCAATTTAAATGCTCAAATCCATACATAGTTGATGTATTTAACTCAAAATAGGTGGGGATAACTTACCTTAACTTTGATGACGAAAATCCCCTCTTGAAGCTCCCCAAAAATCGCCCAAGCCATGTAGAATATGAGAGAAATGGCCAAATCCCGACTTTAAAACAACCTTCTGCCTCCAGCTATTTACGCTTCTGCGGAAGAAATTCCGCTTCCGCGGTCCCGCTTTTGCGGACCATCAGCCACTTCTGCGGCTTCCACTAGGCCGCCCATTTTCGCTTCTGTGTTCCCCTTCCCGCAGATGCGGTCCCGCTTCTGCGGAACCTTGACCGCATCTGCGGTCCACGAGCCCCTGGCAAAATCCGCTTCTGCGATGCCTCTATCGCAGGTGCGGTTCCGCATCTGCGGAAATATGACCGCATCTGCAGTCCTTCCTCTTCTAGCTCAAAACCGCTTCTGCGGTTGAATTGTCGCATCTGCGGTACCGCATCTGCGATCCAAAACCGCAGATGCGGTTATGACAGCAACCAGCAAGCCTCAGCCTTCCAAAATTTCTATTTTCGATCCATTAACCACCCGAAACCCACCCGAGGCCCTCGGGACCTCAACAAAACCTACCAACAATTCCCAAAACACGCTACGGATGTGCTCGAGGCCTCAAATCACATCAAAAAATGCTAAATTCATGAATCGACCTCCAATCCAAACTTAATGAACTTCAAAAATTCAAACTTCTTTTTCCGATGTTTAAACCTATCAAATCACGTCCGATTGACCTCAAATTTTGCGTACAAGTCATATTTGACATTACGGACCTACTCCAACTTTCGGAATTGGATTCCGACCCTGATATCAAAAAGTCCACCTCCGGTCAAACTTCTCAAAACCTTAAAATTTCTATCTTTAGCCAAATGGTTCCAAAATGACCCACGGACCTCCGAATTCACTTTCGATCGCGCCCCCAACTCCGGAATCACCATACGGAGCTATTCACAGTCTCGGAATCCCAAACGGACATCGATAACACTGAAATGCACTTCAAGCCAAACTTATGAAATTTCTTCTAAAATGCTAACTTCCACAATAGGCGCCAAAACGCTCCCGGGTTATCCGAAACCCGAACCGGGCATACGCCCAAGTCCGAAATCATCATACAAACCTGCTGGAACCTTCAGATCCTGATTCTGAGGTTGTTTACTCAAAATTCTAATCCTAGTTCATTCCTTCATTTTAAGCTTTTGATATGATACTTCTCTTCCCAAATCAACTTCGAACTTCCCGAAATTCAATTCCGACCACGCGTACAAGTCATAACACCTGAAATGAAGCTGCTCATGGCCTCAGACTGCTGAATGACGCGCTAGGGATCAAAACGACCGGTCGGGTCGTTACATAAACTATCAAGGTCTTCGAGTCTAGTTTCTAACGCTTCAAGACTTTAATCATTTGGACACTTCTATAAGAAGTTATGACCAAATTACCGAAAGCTGGCAGAATTTGTACTACCGCGCCGCCCCATGCGGCCCGGTGTGCTGCGCCTGTAGGAAATTCCAGAACGTTCCGAAATTTCATTTTCAGACACTTTCTGCACAGCCTCCTCGCCCCCCACGTGCCATGGCTGTACAAAAACGGGTTTTTAGGAACCGAACTCGATTTGATTAAACTCGATTGGGGTTCATTTTTGGGACAATTTCTAGTGTTTTAGAGAGAAGGGAGAGCGATTCTAGAGAGAGGAAAGGGGAGAACTAAAAATTTCACTATTCTTCCTTGAATCAAACCTTGAAATCGCATCAAAGGGTTGCTAAGGCTTCAATGAGGTAAGAATTTTTTCCCCCAATTCTTCAATTTTGAAATCTAACTAGAAATGGGTTATTACTAAGATGATTCTTGGATGTGAGAGTATTAGTTATACATGCTTGTACCAATAAGGTTGTGGGAAGATTGTTGAGTTCAAATGGGTAAAGATTGGATTGAAAATGGTAGAAATCTTCAAAGACTTTAATTCAAGATTTGAAAGGCAATCCGGCGTCGGAATTCGATAATTTTTGTATGGCTGAACCTGTATCGGAACAGATGTTCGGATTTCGCGAGTTTTCCAGGATTCGAAATGTGGGTCACACTGTTGATTTTAAAATGAATTTCGTATTTTAATCCGAAATATTAGTAATTTCATATGGGATTAATTCCTGTGATTCGTATTGAGTATATTGAATTGTTTGTGACTAGAGTTGAAGCTTTCGGAAACGAATTCGCGAGGCAAAGGTTTATTGGAATCTTGAATTTAGTTGCTAAGCGATGTAAGTGTCTTGCCTAACCTTGAGTGGGGAAATTATCCCTTAGGCGTTGAGTATTATGTGGAAATTGTGTAATTGAAAACCATGTACGCGAGGTGATGAGTAAGTACTTAATTTATATATGCAAATTACATTTGTTGAAATTCGTAGACGCCCTTATGTATTAGATTAGAAAATTGTGGGAACATAGTAAATCCTTTATTTGTCATGCCTCATTCCTTGTTTGACGAGGTTATTTTTATATGATAATTTGGTGTGATTGCCACTTTGATTTGTATGTGAATATCATGGTTAGTTGGTGTGATTGCCATCTGCAAATCATTAATTAAATAAGTTTAAATTGAGGCGTTAATATATATATTTATCAAAATTTGGATTAAAGAAGGTGGTGTCCAATGCTGAGTTACTTTTCCACCTTTGTTGTTGTTTTTGAGTTTTTATCTACGTTGTGTGGAGCCTTGGGCTATTTGCGAGAAATTTATTAATTTTTCTACATCTTTGGAATTGGTTGTGGTTAGTGGGCAAATTGTGATATGAATTGTTGTATTGTGTTGTCGTTTAGACACTCTCCTTGATATTATTTATGCTTCCTACCTTGCTAATAATGCTATACATGTGCTTGGTAAGGAAGAGTGTAAAGCACGAAGGGTGATGCCATTCCATTTGAGAGTGTAAAACACGAAGGGTGATGTCGTACCATTTTAGAGTGTAAAGCACGAAGGGTGATGCCGTGCCATTTGAGAGTATAAAGCACGAACGTTGATGCCATGCCATTTGAGAGTGTAAACCACGAAGGGTGATGCCGTGCCATTTCAATTATATTATCACGTGAGGATGAGAGTAGAAGCACGAAAGGTGATGTCGTGCCACTATTTTTATATTATCACATGTTCATGGCACGAAGGGTGTTTCCGTGCAGGCAAGGATAAGGGACATATATTTTATTGTGATATCTTTTCGTTGTGTATGCATTCATGCCTTTATCTTGAGATGTTATTGTGCACCCATGTTTCTATGTGACTTGTAGTCGTTGTTGCTTCATGTGTGCCTCCAACTTTATTTCTTTTATTGTCATTGGCATTCTCCCACCTTGTTGATATTGTTATATGTATGCTCTGGGAGAAAAAGATAAATGCACGAAGGGTGTTACCGTGCTAATTTATTTTATCTCTCTCTCTCTCTCTCTCTCTCTCTCTCTCTATATATATATATATATATATATATATATATATATATATATATATGTGTGTGTGTGTGTGTGTGTGTGTGTGTGTGTGTGTGTGTGTGTGTGTGTAGTATGTATGTGTATATTTAAATAGGGTGAGAATGAGACAAGTGCACGAAGGTATTACTGTGCCATTTGATGTGATATCTTGAATATATTTTTCACACCAGGAAACTTAAATGAGGTGTCACATTGTGACTTTTACTTAAAAGTTATTTATTTAAAAGAATTATATTCGAAAGATATTTACTTGAAAAAAATATTTGAAAGATATTTATTTGAAGTATATTCGGGATATATTTAATTGTACGAATTGCATTCTGAAGATTTTTATTTGAAAAACTTATAGATAAAAGATGTATATTTTGAAGGGCTTGATTAATTGGTTGTAATTGTGTTTTTTATTCATTTGAGCAATATTTATGGTGTTCCTGTTGTCTTGTTGTTTATGTCACAAGTTGATTATTGTTGCCATCACTACTATTTGTTTTCCATTTTTTTGCATGCTATACTGCACAAGTTATTTGACTAGTGAATGTCTTGACTGTACCTAATCACTACTCCACCGATGTTAATATTGATACTTAATGGGTACCGCTGTGGTGTACTCATGCTACGCTTCTGCACATCTTTTTATGCATATCCAGGTACCCTGGAGTTATTGATATTCTTTTTAGTGGATCAAGCATTGCTGTGGAGACTCAAGGTACTCATGTTGTCATGTTCGCAGGCTTCGGAGTCACCTTCTGATATTTTTCTTACACTGTTTGATTCTCTTTTGGAACAGTTGTCTTTAGAGTTTTTCTAGTAAACTCTATAGAGCTTGTGACTTTTATACCGGTTTTGGGCATTGTATTACATTTCTACTTCATATTTATTCCAGATATTTGGTTGATCTATTATCATTTCAACTGAACTGATAAAAGGGCTAAGATTTATTCTAACGTTGGCTTGCCTAGCAGCTGAAATGTTAGGCGCCATCACGGTCCCAAAGGTGGGAATTTTGGGTCATGACAAGTTGGTATCAGAGCTCTAGGTTCATGAGTGCTACAAGTCATAAGTAGGTTAAGTAGAGTCTTACGGACCGGTACGGAGACGTATGTACTTATCTTCGAGAGGCTACGTAAACTATTAAGAAATTTCACTTCTTTCATTCCTTATCGCGCGGTATTGATAAAGCTTGAAACATATATCTCACATTCCTTTGCACTCACTCGTGTATGACATTGCGCGCTCGGTATCAACTGTGCGCCGACGGTTCGTGATGCTCAAATGGTCTACGAGGGAGCCAAGTATGCTCAACATTGTCTCAACTTATAGTCCCGACTGATGATGCGTATGTATTGAAAGATCACTTAGTGAATCGTGTAGGGGTAAAACAGACCTTGGCATCTGGTTGATTTGTACGAGCTGTGAAAGTTAATATTGTGGATCATTGGACGTTGTGACCTATGATTTCGTGCTAAGTGGGGGAGTCCACTCTCAATGGACGGATTGCGGGGTCACATGTTATATCAGTTTTGGCCTCAGATGTGTGTGTGTGTATATATATATATATATATATATATATATATATATATATATATATATATATATATATGGTACTAAAAAGGTTCCCCAAAATTTGCGCATGTTTAAGGCCTGAGATTTTGTAGGGCATAATGTTGGGACTTGCGGTATGTCTGTGTACTTAATAATCCTATACTTCATAATCAAAGGAGTTAGAGAAATAACTCCAAATTTACAGAAGGCCTATTCAGCGTGGGCGTCTCGGTTATGGCATTATGGGGTACTTTAGAGGACGTACGGCGGTTGACGAGCTTCTGGACTAAGTGGTTCGTCCCAAGACTCGTATGTATGGAGATCTACTTTGTGATCATTGTGTATAAATAGGGGGAAGAGTTACCCCAAGGAAGAATCGAAGAGTATGTGAAGAAATGGGTCAGTTCAGCAATGTCGAGTCAGCATAGCAAAAGAAGAAATTGGTTTTGGGAGAGATAATTCTCCACCGGTGTTTGTGCAAGCCTATGAAGAGGGCAGACCAACCAATGCAACACCACCTACTTGGGCTCAGTCTTTAGAAATGCTTTGAAAGAGTTTGTTCCCAGACTCTCCGTAATGTGTGACGCACAGAGTTTGAACAGTTGTGTAAGGTCACCACGATGATGTCAGAATATGCCATCAGGTTTAGTGGGTTAGCCCGTCATACTCCTACTTTGGTTCCTACAGCCAGAGAGCGAGTCCATGAATTCATTAAAGGACTCAATTATGATCATAAAATTTTGTATGACTCGGGAGCTACAGGCTGATACTTCATTTCCGCTTGTGGTAGAAATTGTCAAGATGTTAGAACGTGTTGGGTGCAAGGAAAAAAATAGGAAACTAAGGAGACCAAACGGTCTCGAGGTTCTGTAGAATTCGGTGGATCTTGCTCTATAGTTATAACCCATTACGGCGCAGACTCAGTATGAGCAGCCAAATCACAGATGGGTTGTTATGAGTGTGGTGATACTAGGCATATCATGAGAAATTGTCCCAGACTTGGGAGAAACCTATTTCATCAGAACACTCAGGCAACGGACTCCATTACAGTTACTACTCTACCAACACTACTAGTTATAGGTGGAGGACAGGCGGGTAGAGGGAGCCTAAGAGGTGGAGGCCCGGCCCATTGATATTTTTGTTATGGTATGGCTGAGGTCGCTACACCATATAGTGTCGTTACAAGTACGATCTCGAGTTATTATAAAGTAACAATTTCATTAACCTGATTTGATTCTGAGTATCGAGGCAAGTCCTCCTTATAATATGCTCCACTCATGAGTGAGCTTTGTAATCCTAGATTCTACTTTTGTGAATACTCCTGTTGGGAGATCATATGGAGATAGCTATGTCTATTATTATGTGTTGGTCACTAAAATTAGTTGTAAGGCTAAGAATGACTTTTTTTAATCATTTCGGTAAGTTTGATGTAATCTCCAAATAATTGATTTCAATTTGAATTATATGCCCTACCGGTATGAGCATTCATTATGTGTTGTGATTTTGTTCAAACGAAAATTATTTAAAAGAAGAAAATGGAATATATCGATTGGCACGATGTGCATATTATTTGTGATTCAGAACTGAGGACGAGATCCTCGCATTTTGATATGATTTGATATGTTTAAATCGGACTACGAGTCGCGGTGGAAGTTATATAAGGACGAGATCCTTGTGATGAAAATTGATGTGTTTAAATTCTCCCTTGTGAAATTAACGTTGTACTATAGTACTTATAGGGAATCATGCCTATTAGGCTTATTTGAAAATTATTGTGTGAATTTCTCTGTGCATAATTTGCAAAACTCGTATTGTAATTATTGAGTTTAGCCTACGAGGTGAGTGCCTAGATGGCATAAAATGTGACTCGTTAATTCGGGTAATTAATTATGAGGTCTTCATGCCTCGTTCCTCGTTGTTAGTAAAGTGGAGGTTTGAAACGAGAATTTTGTTAACATGAGGTTAACTGGCGATGTCGTAATCGATTATGAATAACTATTAAGACCAGATATGTGGTTATGGACATACATATGATGTCTTTTATGTCCAGATATCATTATAATAATGCAGTGCTTGTAATGCAGAGATTAGTGTTATCGATATATACATTGTGGTGCTTTGTTGGGGTGTGGATGTGTTGTTTTGATGTTACTCTGGTAGGTGGATAGGCCCAATTACAGGGGACACTCTGCTGAAATTTCTGAAAAATTTGGGAGTTAGTAAAACTTGGGAGATTGAGATGTGCGAAAGAAGAGATAAATTATGTTATGTGTTTAAGGGCTGTGACGACCCAACCCGTCGTCTCATGTATTACAGCCCCGTTTCCCCTATTTATTGCTCTTTCATGTTTTATTATCAGCAACTGGTGAGTTAGAGTTTAATTGAATTGGTTGGATAGAAAATGTGACATTTAGTCTCTTTAAGGAAGGCTTGGTTTGGAAAAGTCAACCGAACGTTGACTTATTAGTTAGAAGGCTCGGATGTGAATTCCGGTGTTTTGGTTAGCTTCAGGAGGTGATTTGTGACTTAGGAGTGCGATCGGAAGTGATTTTGGAGGTCCGGTGTAGAATTAGGCTTGAATTGGCGAAGTTAGTATTTTGGCGAAATCCGGTTGATGGGTGAGAATTTGATCCGAGGGTCGGAATGGAATTCCGAGAGTTGCAGTAGCTTCGTTAGGTGATTTTGGATATGTCTGCAAATTTTCAGGTCATTCGGACGTCGTTTGGTCGGGTTTTTGATCGAATGCGTAATTCGGAAGTTTTTAAGAAACTTAGGCTTGAATTGGATGTGATTTGATGGTTTTAGCGTTGTTTGATGTGGTTTGATGATGGGAACAAGTTCGTATGATGTTTTGGGATATGTTGGTGCCTTTGGTTGAGGTCCCGGGGGCCTCGGGATGATTTCGGATGGCTAAACGGAGGTTTTGAACTTTGGAAATGTTGCAGAAAATTGCACAGCTGTTGCAGGCCACTTTTGGCCTTCGCGTTCGCGGAGGTGCCCATCGCGTTCACGTAGTGTGATTTCTGGGTCATCGCGTTCGCGATCGTGGCCTCGCGTTCGCGTAGAAGGGCCTGGGGATCCTGCCTAGTTTGTTCATCACGTTCGCGATGAGGGAGTCGCGTTCGCGTAAGAGGATGCTCCTGTGCATCGCATTCGCGTTTGGAGTATCGCGTTCGCGTAGGAGGTTAAGCTGGACCATCGCGTTCGCATGATGGTCGACGCGTTCGCGTAGGGTATCGTTTGGTCAAGGAAAATTTTCCTTCGCGAACGCGGGGTGTTGACCGCGTTCGCGTGGAGGAAAAACTGGGCGACAGAAGGGTTTAATTATGATATTTCATCCGCGACTCATTCATTATTTCCTCCATTGTTAACCTTCTTAGGAGCTTTGGGCAAGAAATTTCGAGGGTTTTGACTGAGAATCGAGTGGAGGTAAGTTCCTTGGCTTAATTACTCGAGTTTATGGTAAATTTATCATAGAAATTAGTGGAAATTCATCAAAATGGGGTAAGTTAGGGCTTGAGAAATTAGGATGTAAAAATGGAATTTGGAGGGTCAAACGAACTCCGATTTTGGTAAATTTTATGTGTACGGACTCGCGGCGAGACGAGGAATCCGGTGATGTAAGTTTCATAATTTTTCGAGAAGTGGGCCCCGGACACGGGTTTTGCCAACTTCGTGAAATTTGGTTTTTTTCGAGTCTTTTCTATTGGGTTATGTTTCTTTAGCCTATTGTAATGTATTCGTTGTGGTTTTAATCAGATTCGGCGTGCCAAGAGGTTGATTCGAAAGGCAAAGGCATAGCGAGCTAGACTTGTGGCCGGCTTGAGGTGAGTAATAGATGTAGATGATGACCTGAGGGTTAGAAACCCCGGTATATCACATTGTGACGCTATATTGAGGCGAGACACGTACTCTAACGAGTGCGGGGTCGATTGTGACCTAGTCCGTTCCGATTGATGTTCGTACTGTGTTCTTGACTAGAAATTGTTTGGTAATCATCCAACTTGGATTTTATGAATAGGTTTGGGGCTTTGTGCCTATCATTTGCATCCTTCAGGGATCCTTATCACTGTTTCCATGATGCTTAGCATATTTTATGATATCAGTCCTGAGCTAGACACTGCTTTGAAATGTTTAGTAAATAAATAAAGGCTTAAACACATAGCTCTATAATTCCTAATAATTGAAACTAAAAATGAACAATTTGACTGTGCCCGAGTGGCTTGCATGCATATATATATCTGGACTGAGAATGGATCGGGCACGCTGCAGCGAATGCTACGATGATATTGCGCTTGGGCTGTAGGAGCCCCTCCGGAGTATGAACCCCCACAGTGAGCGCGGGTACCCAAATGGATCGGGCTGCGCGCCGCAGCGGTCATGTGCATTGCATTGCATTCATGCATTTTATATCTGTTGGTCTTAATTGTCATTGTTTGCTGTTGTTTTATCGTTTACCATGCTGAATCGTTGATTATAGCTTTATATTGTAATATTTCGGGATTTCTTACTTTCATCCATTATATATGTTTACTACTAACTGAGTTGGAAGTACTCACTTTACTCCCTGCACCATGTGTGCAGATTCAGGTGCTCCGGAGACTTAGTGGAGCTGTTTGCTGTCTTCTTGGATTTCGGTTTAGGAGTTGTTGAGGTAGCTGCCTGACGTCCGCAGGACCCGACTTCTCCCCTTTATCGCATTTGTCTTTTCCTATCCTAGACTTTCTTTATTACTATGAATATATCACTCTGTTATATTTAGAGGCTCTAGACTCGTGACTCCAGATCTGTTGGGGAAATGTTTGGTATATTCGTTATTATTTTTCGTACTATTTTATCTAGTTCCGGATTGGAAATTTGATATTTACTATTTTAATTGTATTATTTCTTAACGGATTGAGAATATGGGTTGAGAGTATTTAATTGGTCGGGCTTGCCTAGCCTTAGTGTTGGGCGCCATCACGACCGGGATTGGGGTCGTGACAAGTTGGTATTAGAGCCTAGGTTACTAGGCCTCGCGAGTCATGAGCCGGTTTAGTAGAGTCTCGCGGAACGGTACGGGGACACCTGTACTTCTCCTCGAGAGGCTGCAGAACCTTTAGGAAAACTCCATATTCTTGAAAATTCTTGTCGTGCGGCTTTGTGATTCGAGAACTTAATTCCTGTATTCTATACTATCAGTTTGCACTAGCCTGGCTCAGGCAGTCTCAGCTTCTACTGCAGCAGCTGCTTCCCAGACCGGGGGAGGACATCAGACCCCTGTTGCTCACACACCCGAGCAGGCTACCCGGGGACTTCAGACACCGGAAGCAGCCATAGCTCCGCCAGTTGCTCCAGTTGCTCCAGTTGCTCCAGTTTCTCCAGTTGCTCCAGTTGCAGCCTATGAGGCTCCAGTCATGCCGGACGATGAGCAGCGTCGCCTTGAGAGATCCGGCAGGCTTCAGCCATCGAGGTTCAGTGGTGCTGAGGGCGAGGATGCCCAGGGTTTTCTGGATAAGTGTCAGCGTATGCTTCGTATTGCAGGGATCTTAGAGTCGAGTGGTGTGGCTTTTACTACTTTCCAGTTCTCAGGGCCTGCATTCACCTGGTGGGAGGACTTCGAGAGGCGTAGGCCGGTTGGTGCAGTGCCCCTTACATGGCAGCAGTTCTCCACTGTCTTTATGGAGAAGTACGTACCGCAGTCTCACAGGGAGGAGCTACGTCGTCAGTTCGAGTGGTTGGTTCAGGGGGACATGTCTGTGACCCAGTACGAGTTGAGATTCATGTAATCCCGTAATGGATCTGTTTTGAGCTTTTAAAATTAACTGGGATAAAATGCCCTTCGCGTTCGTGGGAAAGGGGCCGCGTTCGCGAAGGGTTAATTCAAAAGACCATCGCGTTTGCGATGAGGAGGCTGCGAACGCGAAGAGAATGACTAGGGGGTCCAGGGAAATGCTCTACGCGAACGCGTGGAGAGACTCGCGAAGGCGGTGAGGGAGGAACAGTAACTACGCGAACGCGTGAATTAGCTCGCGAACGCGAAGAAGGTGGAACTAAAGCTACGCGAACGCGGGAAGAGGTTCGCGAACGCGAAGAAGGGGACCCGGCCAGCATCACGATCGCGTAAGGGCGACCGCGAACGCGAAGAACAAACCTGGCCTGCAACAGCTGAAGGAAAACCGTTGATACCCAATTTTTCCTTAAGTATTTTAATGTACTCAAAATATCCTCAAAATATCATATACATGCATATATAAGCATTCCCAAGAGTTTTAGTATATTTCCTTATTTTAAATCCATTTATTGTCTATTTTAACAATACAAAATCCAATAATTATTCCCAAAATTATCATTTTTGTGAATAACTTATTTTATTCTCATATTTACACCAAATATAATTAAGGTAATTTTTTACAAATTTGTTTGGTATTTTTAAAGCTAATTGCATATAAAGGCAATTATAGCCTATTTTACGATTAACAGTGTTTTATAATTGTAAAATTAGTTCTAATATTTCTAAATTAATACATATGTATTATTAATTGGTTCAGCATCTTCAATTTTCTTTTAAAATCATTTTCACTATTTTTATAAAATAACAGGGGAAAAACTGGCTATTTCAATTTTGGCCACATTTCATTTCAATTATAGCCTGAATTTCATTTTAATCTTAAACCCAATTGGCCCCAATCCTAATGCCCAATTGGGCCAGCCCAATTCCAATTTAACCCAACCCCTGACCCATTAAACTAAACCCGCCCGGGATCCCTTTAAATCCAGGCCATTGATCCTTTTGATCAACGGCCACAAATAACCCTTTCCTTTTTAATTCCAAACGACCTAACCCTAACCCTCATTTCTCTCAGACAGCCGCCCCCAAACTCTCTCCTTCTCTCAAACGCTCCCTAGCACTCGAAACCCTAATCGCCTCCGTCGTCTTCTCCGAGCAATCTCATCGGAGTCCATGGCTTCTCCGGCCATGGACATCCTGTGCTTACCTTCCTTTTCCCCAAACTGTGGTTGTTCGGGATTTCGAGGCCTGACCTCGATAAAGTCCGTTCAGATCCGTCGTAGATCTGTGGTTCTATGGCTTCTCCGGCCATGTCCCGGTGTGTTCGAGCTTTAAGAGCCTAGCTATGGCTCAGATCTGTTCGAGACCAGACCCTTTCCACGCCTTCTCATTTCTAGGGTTTCTCGGAAACCCTAAACTATTCGAGGTTCTTTCTTTGTTTATTTGCCTAGATCTGTGTTGAACCTATGCTATATTTGACGTTTTGAGTGTTTTCCCCAAATTTCCTTTTCAAAACCGTTGGGTTTTCAAAATTAGGGTTTCTGAAAGTCTTTCGATTCTTGTTGTTCTTTTCTTTTAGATGTTTGTCTGTATTATGCTGGTATGTTTTCCTCCTCTATTACGCATGTATTGTCTTTCTAATTTTATATGTATGCTCACATGATTAATCTATTTTTCTCACTCTTCTACCACGCATATTTACTACTGAGTTTCTTGATGTTTTGCTTTCCTGAACTATGTTCGTGTTCTTGTTAAGCATGTTTTCTTAAATGCCAAAGTTTTTCTGAGCATGTTCTTCATGCCTTAAAGTGGTTTCCTTTCTCTGATTGGTTCAAGCCCGCCATTGTATTTGCCTGATTCTCATGAGACACCTTGAGTCTGTTCACTTGCCTTCTCGTTTCTGTGTTTGATTCGATTGGGAAACCCTAGAATTTGGGGGTTTTTCTTGGTAAATTGAATTAGGGTTCCACTTTGGGGACCCTGTACCTTCAGACTCACTATGAGTCTCTGGTTGAACTCGTATTCTTTTGTTTATGATTCTAAACACTTCAATGTTAAACTCTTCTGTATGAATTGTTTGCTTTATATGCAAGAAGCTCCTCTTCCAAGGTTTTTGGTGATTGCATGATTGATTTTGGATCCCTTTGATAGGGTCTTGATTGATTGCCACTGATTTTCTTTGGTTAAGCCCTCTATACCTATTTCTGGTATGGTTCATTCGATTTAAACTTAGTACTTTGATTTTGTTAATTGTTTGATTGATTCCCTTTCCTTTCTCTTTACAAATCAATTACTATCGAAACCTTTCCTTAAATATACCTCGTGTATTTTCCCTTCTTATGCTACTGTGAAGGATTTTATTCAAATTTCCTTTCCTTGTTTACACTTTTCCGTTTGAAATTAAATCCCTTAACTAAAGGGAGAATATTTGAGACTGATTTTTTTTAAAAGGGTTTTCTTACCTTTCTTGTTTGCTTCTCTACACTATAAAAGAGGCTACCCTTCTACACTTTCACACACGAACACAGAATACCATCTGAGTTCACAATTCCCTTTCACTCTCTCTTTCTGATACTCACACTGCTGTGGACTTTGCTCGCTTTCTTCTGCATTCTTTACTTCTATACCGGTATGTTTCAGTTAGTTTATACGCCCCAAGAACAATGTGTTTAATTCTGTCCACATGTTTTCTAGCATATTATAACGTGTTTCCCCTTCTCTTACAGTCCAGCATTTAAATAATCTGTGCAGTTGTTTTGGTTGTGAATATGATGCTTTATGAATTCCCTTACCCCTCTTACCCCTTTGTATGTGAGTTTATTGTTCAGGGCATAGCAGCACCCCAATATTGCTGTCTATGATCCTGAACTGGGTTCATTGAACTCCTTAACTCAATCAATTCCCACTTCCCATTCTCCCCATTATGTGCTTGAGCCTTGACTTAGGTCTGATAGTGTCCTAATCACTATCCAGACCTTTGTCTGACCATTAAAAGGTCAGCTCCTAACTTGTTCATCTAGCAAGTGGTCAGGGGTGTGCCAGCCTACCTTATGGCTAGGTATGACCACCACCTGTCATGGCCCCCTAATTCCCTTTCACTTTGCACTTACTCCTAGCTATAAGTTCTGCCCCTCTCTTGCAAGCCATGCTTTGGGACCCCTGAGCTCCCTCTGAACTTGGATGCCTGAGGGCTGGCTATTCCACACTGCACCATCCTGTTCATAATGGCATCCTGGGTGTAAGCAATGCCTGGAATCCCTGAGGTTCCTTGAAACTTTGAAACACCCTGGATAATGAAAAGGCTTTGGAGATCTGGACCCCGGAGTTGGTTAAATACATATATTTGGACATTAAGATTGAATTAGGCTGCTTGGATCTAGCTGTTAGTTTTTGATGTATTTTTATTATTTAAGTTGATTTATTGGATTGTAATAACTTGTATAGAAATCGGGGAATCTAGTAAAAGGGTGTGGGAGGGGTTTTACTTTCTTGCATCAATAAAGGGTAGATATCATGACTTTAGGACTTTAATTTTTTCACTAGAAATACTGCACATAAGATGGTTCGATGTTTCTGATTCAAGTTACCTAGATACCATGCCTATATGGTTTAACGTTTAATTATGATATAAGTCATCTAGAAATCCTGCCTATAAGACCTTAACGTTCATGTAATCAGTGCATATAGAAATCGTGCCTATAAGGAATGCATATGCATTAGGCAAACTGTAGGGTAATTAAATAATTACCTCTTCTTACCAGTTCTTAACAGACTTTTTAAAATCATATATAGATATCATAGGATTCCACATCAAGTTCGTCCGATTCTTCTCAAGCAATAACAATCTGTTAACTGGTCTCTAATGTCTTAATGTTTTCAGCCTCAATCTTTTGACAAAACTCTTTTGAATCAGTATACATTTGAGTTTTTTCAAATCAGCACCTCTTCTGAAATGGTTTCTTTCTAAAATTCTGCCTAAACATTTTCCAACTCAGTTTTGGTCTTCCTGAAATTGTCTTTAAAACAGTTCTGCAGTTTACTCTTTCCTTAAGTATTTCTGACTCTGGAACTCCTTTTATGGTTTATACTCATGATTCTGTTAAAACTTATTTCTAAACTGACTGCAGTCTGTACTTTCTGGCATTAGACTACTTTTCTAGAACCAGTACTTTCTAAATCGCTCGCTTAAAATACCTTAAGTTTTGACAATTGGATCCAAGTTGCCTGATGTGGGCTTCCTGTCTAAACGTATGTATCAAACCAGCCCGCTCGCTGCTTAATTTTTAATTTTAAAGACCAAACGAGTATGTGTAAAGGCATGCTAAACTATATGTTATCTGATTTACGGGGTTTATGTAAGCCTTACCTGTTTGTCTGTTCATTCCCCCTACTTGTTACTTGTTTTTGAATGTCGATTAGAATTTTCGTCCTTTAAACTCCATAAAGGCCCCCATCCCTTTCTTCCCCTTTTAGGATTAGAAGTCCTAATGCCCCGGGACTGATAGCTTGGGACAGGTAATAGCATGCAATAGGCAAACAATACCATTCCGCGCTCCAATACCTTAACGGGGTAGGAAAAGGTAGACATAGAGATGATGATTACACGATAACACTATGCGTACAATTCAGTACCAGTGTTGTGCGAATGATCCATGTAATATATAAACCTAGGACCCCCTTCCCTCTTTATTAGTTTAACAATTTTCTGAATCATAAAAAGCTGTTGCACTTTCGACTTCCGTTTTTCACATAATTTTTAGATTGTTCGCACTAAGTACTTGACTTCTTCCTACTTGCACTTTTAACTAAACTGCTCCTTCCCTAAAATTCAGAATTTTTTTTAACCGTTTGTGCTCCTTATTTGTAATAGTTTTCTCGTATTTGCAATGCTTGCTTGTTTACTTGTTTGTTTGCATTCAAAGTCACAATTGTAGCATGGCCGGGAACCACACTAGTGGATCTTGAGGGGTGCTTAACACCTTCCCCTCGAGATAATTTCTAGCCCTTACCCAAACTCTGGTTCTTCATCTCAAATTCTTCCTTAAAGTGTCCTAATGCACTATAATCATTAGGTGGCGACTCTTCAAAATAAAAAACCCAATTCTCGCAAGGGAATAGAGTTGTCCTCCCGAATGTCGTATACCCAATTCCGAACTCCGTTTTGGAAGAAAAAGGGGGCCTCGACAAAAACCTGCTGTATTTCTAAGTCAAAACATCCCGAAACACCTCCGAAAACACTCCCGAGCCCTCGGGGCTCCTAACCAAACACACACACTAACTCGACAACTTCATACGACCTTAATCGAGCGATCAAATCGCCAAAACAACATTAAAATCAATGAATCAAACCTTAAAATCATCATTTTTCATTCTAACTTCATAAACTTCAAATATTAGATTTTTAGGTCCGAAACACGTCAAACGACGTCCGATTTCGACCAAACTTTACAGAAAGCGCTTAACACATATTTAAGACTTGTTCCGGGCGTCGGAACCAACATATGAGCCCGATACCTCAGTCTTTTAATCAATTTTCATTTCCATTTCCCTTAAAAATTTCAGAAAAACAATTTCACAGAAAAATTCTTTTCTCGGGTTCTAGACCTCGGATTTCGACTCCGGGCACATGCCCGAGTCCCATATTTTTCTACGGACCCTCCGGGACCGTGAAATCACGGGTCCGGGTCCGTTTACCAAAAATGTTGACCGAAGTCAACTTTCATCATATTAATATCAAAATTCTTCAAATTTTTCATAGAATTCACATATTTCAACATAAAAGCTTTCCGGCTACGCGCCCGGACTGCGCATGCAAATCGAGGCAACTAAAAGTGAGGTTTTTCAAGGCCTTGGAAGCACAGAAAAAGAGAGAAATCCGGTGATGACCCTTTGGGTCGTCACAATTCAAGTGTGCAAACCAGAAGCTACATGAACCGGATTGAAGAACCAGCTCCATAAAGAGTTTTATGTGTCTTTCTTTATTTCTAGTTCAATTGTAGTAGGTGTTTCATATTGTACCTTTCAGCTTTATCTAGAAGCAATTGTAATAGGTATTTTGAGTATTCAAGTTAGAGTTAACTTGAAGTTATCGCAGCAGTTAGAGGCTGGTTGCTACAACGGGATTAGAGTTAATCCTTAGGTTTACATAAGAGTTTTGTAAATGCTATTTTGGCTCAGTGATTTTAGTGGAAGTTTGGGAAAATCCTACTGAGTAGTAGGTCGTGATTTTTTTCACCTTTTGAGCCAAGTGTTTTCCACGTAAAATCTCTGTGTTCTTCATTTTTGTATTTATTATTCTGCAAACAGCAGTAGTTAGTACACCTAGAAGAACCAGGTTATTCTAGAGCGAAAATTGGGTACCACACAAATCACCCCCCCTCTTGTGTGGTATTGACGTTTAGAACATTAATTGGTATCAGAGCAGGTTATCCTTGAAGAGGCTAACACCTTAGGAGAAGATCAACATGAGTGCACCACCTGGAAACTGGGAAGGGCAATCCACTGCTAGGCCTCCACTTTTCAATGGTCAGTACTATTCTTGGTGGAAGAACAGGATGAGAGATCACATCATAGGAGAAGACTATGAACTCTGGGACATAGTCACTGATGGTCCTCTAGCAACCACAAAGAAGAATGCTGAAGGAGTTGATGTGCCAAAGACAAGGGCTGACTGTACTGCTGAAGACCTGAGGAAGTGGGAGAAAAATGCTAAGGCCAAGAAATGGCTTGTGTGTGGACTAGGTTCAGATGAGTACAGTAGGATCCAAAGTTGTACTACTGCTAAGGAGATCTGGAACACTTTGCAAGTGGCTCATGAAGGAACACCTCAAGTGAAGAGGTCAGAGGAACACTGCTGTATTCTCAATATGAGAATTTCACCATGAAGGAAGGGGAAACCATCCATGAGATGTATACAAGGTTCACCACACTGACAAATGAACTTATGTCACTTGGAAGGGTTATTCTTGAAGAAGACAAAGTTGAGAAGATTTTGACAAGGGTACTGCCAATCTCTTGGGAAAGCAAAATCACAGCTATTCAGGAATCAAAGAACATTGCTACTCTTAAGTTGGATGAGCTAATTGGAAATCTCACTGCCTATGAACTCAGAAGGCAAACCATGAAGATGGATGCACCCAAGAAGGAAAGGAGCATGGCATTCAGAATCACTGAAGGTGATGATCTAGAGGAGGATGAAATGACCATGATCACAAAGGATTTCAAGAAGTACCTAATGAGAGGAAATGGACCTTCAAGAAGTGGAAGCTACAACAAACCAAGGGTTCCTGAAAAACAAACCAATGAGGGGTGTTACAAGTGTGGGAAGACTGATCACCACATCAAAAATTACCCTCAATGGGAAATTGAATGGAAGAAGGAAAGAGCTGAACGAAGGAACATGAAGAAGGAACTGGTTCATCCCAGGAAGAACAAAGGATTAACAAAGGCTATGGTTGCTGCTTGGGGTGAAAGCTCAGATGATGACTCAGAAGACGAAGATGGAGATGAACAAGCACTTGTGGCAATTGGAGAATCCGATGAGGAATCTGAGGTAAGTATAATTCATCTCAAAGACAAGATTAAGTTTTTGTCTAAAGAAAGTCTATCTGAATTACTTCTAGATTTCATTGATGAATTTGAGGTTATAAACAATGAAAAGGAACAACTGTCTAAGGAATGTGTGATTCTGAAAGCTAAGTGCAAAAACCTGGAACTTAGGGCTAGTGAAAGTGATAGTAAAAATGCTGAGTTGAAGAACCAGGTTCATGAACTTGACACCACAGTCCTAGAGCTTAAATCTGAAAATCTAAAATTGAAATTAGGAACAGGTAAAAAGAAAGATGATCACACACAACTCAAATTAGAAGAAAACCTAAGAAAAATAAAAGATGAGTTGTACAAAAGAGATGAGCAGATAAGAGTCCTTAAGGAGGATCTAAGCAAGGTTAAGCACGAGCTAGACAGAACTTGTAAATGGAATAGGCCCTCCGATGCACTTTCATGGCTACATGAACACCATAGTAGCAATAAGAGAGGACTTGGCTACGGGACCCCTGCACCTAAGTGGGATCCCAAAAGCAAGTACCTCACACTTCCTGAGAACAAAATTTGCACACACTGTGGTAAAATTGGTCACTATAAAAGTGAATGTATTGCAAAAGAAAAGGCTAGTCAAAAGAATAAAGAATTTGTTCAAGGGAAAAATAGGCTGCCAGGTTGGGCTATAAAGAATCTGATTTACCCTTTTGCCTATAGAAAGGGACCCAAACTAGTTTGGGTTCCTAAGACTAACCCCTAATTTCCTTTTGCGGGTCCAAGTGAAGGGGAGCAGCCAAATATGGTACATGGATAGTGGATGTTCAAAGCATATGACAGGTAGCAAGAACCAGTTCCTTTCACTTGAGCACCTCAAAGGAGGTAATGTCTCCTTTGGAAATGGGAAGAAAGGTGAGATCATTGAGGTTGGAAAGGTAGGTAAGACTGATTCTCACTCTATAAGAATGTCTACTTGATAGATGGCCTAAAATATAGCCTAATCAGTGTATCACAATTATGTGATAAAGGTAACTTGGTAGCATTCACCTCTACCAAATGTTTTGTGATAAATCTTACCACTGACAAGATTGTTTTGCAGGGAAAAAGAGTAAACAAATATTTACATTGTAGATCTGTCCACACTTTCAGAAAATGAACTCACTTGCTTAAGTGTGTTGGACAATGATCCCCTCCTTTGGCACAAGAGACTTGGACATGCAAGTCTGAGTCAACTCAACAAATTAGTCTCCAAGGATCTGGTGATAGGGCTGCCTAACATCATGTTCAAGGAAGACAAAGTTTGTGAGGCTTGTGCAAGGGGGAAGCAGGTAAGATCCTCTTTTAAATGCAAGAAAATGGTAAGCACCACCAGACGATGGAACTGGTCCATATGGATCTCTGTGGTCCAATGAGAACATTAAGCAGAGGTGGTAAAAGACATGTGATAGTGCTTGTTGGTGATTACTCTAGGTTTACTTGGACATTGTTTTTAACATCTAAAGATAAAGCATTTGACATGTTTACTTCTTTTGTTAGAAAAACTCAAAAACAACTAGGTAATGAACTTGCATCAATTAGGTCTGATCATGGAACTAAATTTGAAAATCCTAAGTTCGCTGAATTTTTGCATGCTACATCATAAATAGTTGCATGACTAGACCTCTTATTAAGAAGATTCCCTATGAGTCATTTAAAGGGAGAAAGCTAAATATATCCCATCTTAGGGCAATTATATGCAAGTGCTTTGTGCACAATAATGGCAAAGACTCCCTAGGTAAGTATGATCCCAGAAGTGATGAGGGAGTATTCTCGGGATATTTTTCACATAGTAAAGCTTATAAGATATACAATAAAAGAACTATGTGTGTAGAAAAATGTATATGTTATTTTTTAAAAACTAACATTCTTTTTGAGAGGCAGGAGCAAGATAATGAAGAGATTGGGCTGATAAGAAATTCAAATGGTGAAACCACAGTCCAGTCTGAAGATGCATCACAGGAAGGAACAGGTGATGGAACAAGTCCCTCCACCCAGGGCAACATGACAGGGGGAACTAACTAGAGAGGAACTGATCCTCAAACCTCGAGGGAACCTTTCCATGAACCTATTCCTCAGTAACAAAACCAGGAAGGAACATCCAAAGAAATTGACACTCCTATTGCAACGTCCACGAAATTAGATATAGATGAACCTGGTTCATCTGCTGATCAGAAGTTGTATAGGGGAATGATTGGTTCTCCTTTGTAACTTACTACTAGCAGACCTGATACTTTTTCAGTATAGGTCTTTGTGCTCGATTTCAAACAAATCCAAGGAAGTCCCACTTGACTGCTGTCAAGAGACCTTTGAGATACATGAAAGGCACCACTGACCTTTGCCTTTGGTATCCAAAAGTTAGTAATTTTAACCTAGTGGGATATGCTGACGCTGATTATGCAGGTTTCCTTGTGGACAGGAAGAGCACCTCAGGTATGGCACACTTCCCTGGTTCATGTCTTCTGTCATGGGCTACTAAAAAGCAAAATTCAGTGGCCTTATCTACTGCTGATGCTGAGTATGTTGCTGATGCTTCATGATTGTGCTCAATTGTTGTGGATCAAGTAGTAGTTGATGGATTTTGGTATTGAAGTTGGTTGCATCCCTATTTTCTATGACAACACTAGTGCTATTAGTATGACTAAGAATAAGAGAACTAAGCATATAGATGTTAGACACCAATTTTTTTGAGGGACAACTATGAGAAAGGCTTGATCACTGTGGAGTTTTGTGCTACTGACAAGCAAATTGCTGACACCTTCACAAAAGCCTTAAGTAGAGATCACTTTGAGAGGAACAAGTTGGAATTAGGGATGATTAAGATCACCTAAAAGGACCAGTTCAAGGTTAAACGAGAAAAAAAAATGAAAAAAAAATTGAAAAAAAATATCGGTTAGAAAGTTTGTAAATTGTGTATAAGTAGATTAAATCTTGCTCAGTCTCATACTTTCCATAGTAAACTCTTGTGCCATGTGTTAAAATGACTCATTAATCTCTAATGATATTTTCTCTATTTTGGCAAATTTAGACTCACACAAGAGAATTATCAGTGAAGAACCTGGTTCATCAAGATAACACGGTATGATTCTACACTCTGCATAATTTGAAATAACTATATTTGGATCATGAGCAGAGTCCTAACAAATACCAAACTCCTTTTGGACTTATCTGTTACAAGTGAACCAGTCCCATTCAAAAGAGTCCCAACCGAATGGAAGTACCTAGATTATAGGGATACACTCCAATGTCTCTTCAAAGTTGAATTTCAGTTTGATTAAAACTTCTAAGAGTCTAAAAAGCTATAGTTATCCCATCAATTATTCCCTGTATATTGATCAGCTTTAGTGTATTCCTTACTTCATCTCTCTCAAGCGGTTAAAAACTCTCATTCTTCTTTCATCTTCCAAACACAATCTACTTCTCTTCTCTTCCATACCCTAGCCCAGATATGTCGAACACCTCTGAAAATACTTCATCACCACCACAGGAAACCACTTCCACACCTTCTACAACACCAATCTCTATGAAAAGTAGAGTAAAGATGATGGGTCGTAAGATTGTCGCTGAAGGAGAGCAGATCAAGAAAATAAACAAGCAATTGAAAGCAGGTAGGGAAGAAGAATCCTAGAAATCTGAAGATTCATTTAAGTTTGCTACTAAGGGGGAAGAAAGTAGGTCTTCTGAAACTGAACAGGTATCTTCTGATTCTAAAGTTACTCCTAAGACAATTTCTGAAGTTGCTGAAAATTTAGAGAATAGATTTGTACTGGTGGGATCTATAGCAGGTGTTGAGACTACATAATCTGGAGAAGTTGGTGGTAAAATAAAAAGGGAAAAGAAAAAGAGAGCAAGGGTGCTAGGAGTATTGTGAGGGGAAACGGTACAAGAGTGGTTGATTCTTCACCCACTCATGTTGGTCTAACAAATGAAACTGGTGCAATGGTTTGTTTGGGGAGAGGAATTTACTGAAATAGAAGAGAGTATGAGCTAAACAAAGGGAAGTGGGTCTGGCGAAGCTGCTGAGGGGTTGTTTCAACTTGGGAAAAATATAGATGAACCTGTTCCATCTGAACAAGAAACCCTCTTGGACCTACTGATAGGATTATCAATGGCACAAAAACTCATGCCATTCCCTATGGTTTCATTCTCACAACTTTGCTTGCACATTTCAAGGTACAAGAAATGATCATTTTGGGGTTAATACTCTGCTTGCTTGCGATTATGAAGTCAATGTCATTCTTAATGAACCTGGTTCATCTATAAAGACACCTATCAATAGCAAAGTCAGAGTCTTGGTACAGGAGAGTGAGGCAAAGGATATTGAGATAGCAAGGCTGAAGACATGATTGATTGAGGTAGAATCTGAGAGAGATGTTCTCAGAACTGAACTTGCAAGGGAAAAGGAGAAGAATGATGGAATTCTTCAAGACATGCTGAAACTTCTCCAAGCAAATAACCCAGCCCCTACATCTTCCAACCCTTAAATCCTAGCCTAGTGTAGATCAACCAGTGACCCAGTTCGGGACGTTTTGTTTCTTTTGCTCATGTTTCAGTATTTTTATTTCTTCTTATGCTTTATGGTAGAATCTTATCAATCATCAATGAAATTCACTGTCTTTTGCTCTAACTGTTTGTTTATATTTCTTTGATGGTTAAAATTCTTAGCTTGATCTATGATGATTAATTCATGATTGCATTGATGTGCGCAGATGAGGAAGCGGATGAAGTAGCTATGGAAATTTCCAGTGGAAACCATGAGTAAGCTTTAAAATCTGGTTATCTCACATTTTTATGCAACTTTTCGATGATGCCAAAAGGGGGGAAAAGGTTGTGCTTTAAACAAGTGATGTTTACACTTTGAACAGTGATGTTTATAACCTAATCTACTTGGTCCTTGATGATAAGTGATAAAAAGGAAAAATGTTTCTAACATTGTGTTGATGTTGAGCTGAGTTGAAACAGGGCCTAAGCTTATGAAAAGCACTGAGTTTGTCATCATCAAAAAGGGGGAATTTGTTGGCCCAAGTACAGGTTAGTTTTGAAGACTGACAAAGGAACTCAGGATGAACCAGGTCCATCACTCAGGTGCACAGAAATGGGCAGATTCAAGCATGTGGGCTGCACGTGAAGGAGATAAGCTTAACTTGATGTATTTAATATCTCTTGATCGAAAAGGTTGCATAATTGATAAGGAGAAGGAGTCCTTAATCAAAGAGAACACTATCCAAGATAGGGAAGGAGTTAGAAGTTGAAATCAACTAGAACTCTTCCACCAAGGAAGAGTTGTATCAGAACTCTAGTTATTTCTTCATCTACTAACTCTATTAATTGCAGGATGTTCTCACATTAAAGTGTTGCACAAAAACGCAGAAGTTAAACGTGAATTGGGAGCAAAATAGCAAGGCTTTTTGCAAGCAGTTCGTGTGTGATTCAAGTGTGCAAACCAGAAGCTACATGAACCAGATTGAAGAACCAGCTCCATAAAGAGTTTTATGTGTCTTTCTTTATTTCTAGTTCAATTGTAGTAGGTGTTTCATATTGTACCTTTCAGCTTTATCTAGAAGAAATTGTAATAGGTATTTTGAGTATTCAAGTTAGAGTTAACTTGAAGTTGTCGCAACAGTTAGAGGTTGGTTGCTACAACGGGATTAAAGTTAATCCTTAGGTTTACAAAGAGTTTTGTAAATGCTGTTTTGGCTCAGTGATTTTAGTGGAAGTTTGGGAAAATCCTACTGAGTAGTAGGTCGTGGTTTTTTTACCTTTTGAGCCAGGTGTTTTCCACGTAAAATCTCTGTGTTCTTCATTTTTGTATTTCTTATTCCGCAAACAGCAGTAGTTAGTATACCTAGAAGAACCAGGTTCTTCTAGAGCGAAAATTGGGTACCACACAAATCACCCCCCCACTTGTGTGGTATTGACGATTAGAACATCATCAAAAGAGTTACTTATCTGAAACAAGCCAATTTCGATACCGAGCAAGCCAAGCGATGCTCCAAGACTGTCATCACGCTCGTAGCAACCTCCGCACGACTCAAAACTAACAAAAAGCAACTCAAATACATCAGATAAAGCCCAAGGAAGCAATTATAAATGATAAAGATGAATCCTAAGTCAAATCCCAAATCCGGCCAAAAATCACACCCGAGCCCACGCCTCGAAACTCGACAAAACTCAAAAAATCTGATAGCCCATTCAATTACGAGTCCAACCATACTAGTTTCACTCAAATTCGACTCCATATCGGTGTTCAAAACTCAAAAATTCATATTATAAAACTTTAGGTCAAAACCCCCAATTTCCGCTTTAAAATTCACCAACCAATTGCTAAAATCGAAGATAGATTCATGGAATATAACCAAAACTGTGTAGAGAATACTTACCCCAATTCATATGGTGAAAATCTCTTCAAGAATCGCCTCAATCCGAGCTCCATAGCTCCCAAAATGCAAAAATGACTGAAACCCTTGAAATAGTGTACTTTATAATCTGCCAGGCCTCCTCTTTCACGAACGCAGGACAACCATCACGTTCGCGATGAATAAAATTATCAGCCACCAAAAATGCTCTTCGCATTCGTGGCAACAGCCTCACAAATGCGATACACACTGGATACAGAACTACGCGAATGCGTCCCAAGCCACGCGAGTGCAATGAAGAAAAGTCCTCCAGCCCAGCTCCTAGCTCGGCTCTACGCGAACGCGATAGCCCATACACGAACGCGAAGAAGTCTTCCCCCAACACTACACGAACTCGGGACATACTTCGCGATCGGGAAGGTCAAGTTACTGCTTCCATAAGAATACACTACGCATTAACGATTCTTTCCTTGTGAACGCGATGAAGAACTGAAACACCAGATACCAGCAGAATACAGCAGTGAAACATGAAGGAAAAATAGCCCGGAATCAACCCGAAACACGCCCGAGCCCCTCGGGACCCTGTCCAAACATACCAACAAGGACAATAACATAACACGGACCTACTCGAGGCCTCAAATCATAAATCACAACATCGAAACGATGAATCACACCTCAATTCAAAATGATTGAACTTTGAAACTTCAACTTCCACAACCGATGCCGAAACCTATCAAATCACGTCCGATTGACCTCAAATTTTTTACACAAGTCACATTTGACATTACGGACCTGCTCCAACTTTCAAAATCGGAATCCGGGCCCGATATTAAAAAGTCCCCTCTCGGTCAAACTTTCCAAAATTCCAACTTTCGCCATTTCAAGTTAAATTCCACTACGGACTTCCAATCACGATCCGCACGCGCTCTTAAGTCTAAAATCACCCAACGGAGTTAACGGAACCTTCAGAAATCCAATCCGAGGTCAAATACAAAAAAGTCAAAACTTGGTCAAACCTTTCAAATTTAGAGCTTCAAGCTGAGAACCGTTCTTTCAAATCAATTCTGAATAAACCTGAAAATCAAAACCGACACTTGACACAAGTCATAATACATCATACGGAGCTACTCATGCCCTCAAACAACCGAGCGAAGTGCAAATGCTCAGAACGACCGGTCGGGTCGTTACACTTGGGCTATTTTCGAGAAATTTATTAATTTTGCTACATCTTTGGAATTTGGTTGTCATCGGTGGGCAAATTGTGATATGAATTGTTGTATTGTGTTATTTTTTAAGCACTCTCCTTGATGTTATTTATGCTTCCTACCTTGATGTTAATGATATACATGTTCTTAGTAAGGAAGAGTGTAAAGCACGAAGAGTGATGTCATGCCATTTGAGAGTGTAAAGCACGAAGGGTGATGTCGTGCCATTTGAGAGTGTAAAGCACGAAGGGTGATGCCGTGCTATTTGAGAGTGTAAAAAACACGAAAGGTGATGCCATGTCATTTGAGAGTGTAAAGCACAAACGATGATGCTGTTTCATTTCAATTATATTATCACGTTAGGGTGAGAGTAAAAGCACGAAGGGTGATGCCGTGCCACTATTTTTATCATGGCACGAAGGGTGTTTTCGTGCAGGCGAGGATAAGGGACATACATTTTATTGTGATATCTTTTCGTTGTGTATGCATTCATGCCTTTATCTTGAGATGTTATTGTGCACCTATGTTTTCTATGTGACTTGTAATCGTTGTTGCTTCATGTGTGCCTCCCACTTTATTTCTTTTATTGTTATTGGCATTCTTCCACCTAGCTGATACTGTTATATGTATGTTCTGGGAGAAAGACATAAATGCACTAAGGGTGTTGCCGTGCCAATTGATTTCATCTATATATATATATATATATATATATATATATATATATATATTAGGTGAGAATGAGACAAGTGCACGAAGGTATTACCGTGCCATTTGATGTGATATCTTGAATATATTTCTCACACCAGGAAACTTAAATGAGGTGTCACATTATGACTTTTACTCGAAAGTTATTTATTTGAAATAATTATATTCGAAAGATATTTAATTGAAAAAAAATACATTTGAAAGATATTTATTTGAAGGGAGTATATTCGGGATATATTTAATTGTACGAATTACATTCCAAAGATTTTTATTTGAAAAACTTATAGATAAAAGATGTATATTTTGAAGGACTTGATTAATTGGCCATACTTGTGTTTATTATCCGTTTGAGCGATATTTATGGTGTTCCTGTTGCCTTGTTGTTTATGTCACAAGTTGATTATTGTTTCCATCACTGCTATTTGTTTTCCATTATTTATATGCTATACTGCACAAGTTATTTGATGTGATGATCCAACCCGTCGTCTCATGTGTTACAATACCGTTTTCCCCATTTATTGCTCTTTCATGTTTTATTATCAGCAATGGGTGAGTTAGAGTTGAATTGAATTGGTTTGGATAGCAAATGAAACACTTAGTCTCTTTAAAGAAGGTTTGGTTTGGAAAAGTCAACCGAACGTTGACTTATCAGTTAGAAAGCTCGGATGTGAATTCCGGTGATTCGGTTAGCTTCGGGAGGTGAATTGTGACTTAGGAGTGCGTCGGAAATGATTTTGGAGGTCCAGTGTAGAATTAGGCTTGAAATAGCGAAGGTTGAATTTTGGCGAATTCCGGTTGGTAGGTGAGATTTTAATCCGAGGGTCGGAATGGAATTCCGAGAGTTGCAGTAGCTTCATTAGGTGATTTTGGATATGTGTGCAAAATTTCAGGTCATTCGAAGGTGTTTTGGTTGGGTTTTTGATCGAATGCGTAATTCGGAAGTTTTTAAGAAACTTAGGCTTAAATTCGATGTGATTTGATGGTTTTAGCGTTGTTTGATGTGTTTTGAGGATGAGAACAAGTTTGAATGAGGTGTTAGGATGTATGGGTGTTTTTGGTTGAGGTCCCGGGGGCCTCGGGTGAATTCGGGTGGTTAAACGAGAGTTTTGAGGTGTATTGCAGGTCAGATTTTTTGCTGTCATCTGGTATTTCCGCTTCTGCGGAAATGGACCGCAGAAGCGGGTATGTGGTCGCAGAAGCGATCGTTGGCCGGCTAGGGAAATTCCGCAAAAGCGGAAGGTGGCTCGCACCAGCGGGTCCGCATAAGCGGACACTGTACCGCAGAAGCGGACTTGAGGGAACCGCAGAAGCGGTGGTTGAATCGCATAAGCGAATAGACGGTTTTTAAGTGAAAACCGCTTAAGCGGATTTTTGGCCGCAGAAGCGGTCCCGCATAAGCGGTAGCGGGACCGCAGAAGCAAAATTCGCTGGTAACAGAAGGGTTTTAAATGTTAAATTTCATCCGCGAGCAAGGGGTAGTTTTCACCATTTTTAAGCGACTTGGAGAGATTTGGGCGAGGATTTTCGAGGGTTTTGACTGAGAATCAATTTGGAGGTAAGTCTCTTGGCCTAATTACTCGAATTTATGGTAAATTTATCATAGAAATCAGTAGAATTTCATCAAAAACGGGTCAAGCTAGGGCTTGGAAAGTTGTGATGTAAAAATAGAATTTGGAGGGTCAAACGAGCTCCGATTTTGGTAAATTTTATATGTACGGACTCGTGGCAAAACGTGGAATCCGGTGATGTAAATTTCGTAATTTTTCGAGAAGTGGGCCCGGGGCTCGGGTTTTGCCAACTTCGTGAATTTTGGTGTTTTTCGAGTCTTTTCGATTGGGTTATGTTTCTTTAGCGTATTTTAACGTATTCGTTGTGATTTTAATCAGATTCGGTGTGTGAAGAGGTTGATTCGAAAGGCAAAGGCATAGCGAGCTAGATTTGTGGCCGGCTTGAGGTGAGTAATAGATGTAGATGATGACCTGAGGGTTTGAAACCCCGGTATATCACATTGTGACGCTATATTGAGGCGAGACACGTACTCTATGACGAGTGCGGGGTCGATTGTGACTAGGGATTTGACCTAGTCCGTTCCGATTGATGTTCGTACTGTGTTATTGACTAGAAATAGGTAGTAATCATCTTACTTGGGTTTTATGAATATGGTTGGGGCCTTGTGCCTATCATTTGCATCCTTCAGGGATCCTTATCACTGCTCCCATGATACTTAGCATATTTCATGATATCAGTCCTGAGTTAGACACTGCCTTGAAATGTTTGTAAATAAATAAAGGTTACACACTTAGCTCTATAATTCCTAATAATTGAAACTAAAAATGGACATTTTGACTGTGCCCGAGTGGCTTGCATGCATATATATATCTGGACTGAGTGTGGATCGGGCTGCACGCCGCAGCAAATGCTACGATGATATTGCGCTTGGGCTGTAGGAGCCCCTCCGGAGTCTGAACCCCCACAGTGACGCGCGGGTACCCAAATGGATCGAGCTGCGCGCCGCAGCGGTCATGTGCATTGCATTGCATTCATGCATTTATACCTATTTGTCCCTAATTGTCTGGTTTGCTGTTGTTCCACCATTTAACGTGCTGAATCGTTAATTATAGCTTTATATTGTAATATTTCGGAATTTCTTACTTTCAGCCATTATATATGTTTATTACTCACTGAGTTAGAAGTACTCACTTTACTCCATGCACCATGTGCGCAGATTCAGGTGCTCCAGAGACTTAGTGGAGCTGTTTGCTGTCTTCTTGGATTTAGCTTCAGGAGTTGTGGAGGTAGCTGCCTGACGTCCGCAGGACCCGACTCCTCCCCTTTATTGCATTTATCTTTTCATATCCTAGACTTCTTTATTACTATGAATATATTACTCTGTTACATTTAGAGGCTCTAGACTCGTGACTCCAGATCTATTGGGGGAATATCTGGTATATTCGTTATTATTTTTCGTACTATTTTATCTAGTTCCGGATTGGAAACTTGATATTTTCTATTTTAATCGTATTATTTGTTAACGGATTGCGAATTTGGGTTGAGAGTATTTAATTGGTCGGGCTTGCTTAGCATTAGTGTTGGGCGCCATCACGACCGGGATTGGGGTCGTGACAAGTTGGTATCAGAGCCTAGGTTACTAGGCCTCACGAGTCATGAGCCGGTTTAGTAGAGTCTCGCGGAACGGTACGGGGACGCCTGTACTTCTCCTCGAGAGGCTGCAGAACCTTTAGGAAAACTCCATATTCTTGAAATTCTTGTCGTGCGGCTTTGTGATTTGAAAACTAAATTCCTGTATCCTATTCTCTCGCAGATGGCGATTACTCGTGCTACCGGACGCGATGGTCGACCACCAGTACCACCCACTAGAGGCCGTGGACGCTGTCGTGGTCGTGGTCGAGGTAGGGCAGCAGAGACAGTACCTGCTGACCCACCAGCTGCCACAGTTCAGGACCAGACTCCAGCTGTCGGTGTCCCAGCAGCACCTGTGCAGGCACCAGCAATGCCTATTGCTATTCCTGGTCTCCAGGAGACCTTGGCACAGATACTATCAGTTTGCACTGGCCTGGCTCAGGCAGTCTCAGCTTCTACTGCAGCAGTTGCTTCCCAGACCGCGGGAGGACATCAGACCCCAGTTGCTCACACACCTGAGCAGGCTGTCCAGGGACTTCAAACACCGGAAGCAGCCATAGCTCCGCCAGTTGCTCCAGTTGCTCCAGGTTCACCAGTAGTTGAACCAGTTGCAAGCCTATGATGTCTCCAGTTATGCCGATTGATGAGCAGCGTCGCCTTGAGAGATTCGGCAGGCTTAGGTTCAGTGGTGCGGAGGGCGAGGATGCCCAGGGTTTTCTGGATAAGTGTCAGCGTATGCTTCGCACTACAGGGATCTTAGAGTCGAGTGGCGTGGTACGACTGATTATATTCCCAGCAGGGTAATTTCTTTTTTAAAGGCCCAGCAGATGGTTGGGAAAGGTTGTCTATCTTATTTGGCTTTCGTGAGAGAGTCTTGACTCCGTCCCCGTCGTAAGGGACTTCCCTGATGTGTTTCCAGCAGACCTGCCGGGCATGCCACCGGACAGGGACATCGATTTTGGTATTGATCTGGCACCGGGCACCAAGCCCATCTCTATACCTCCGTATCGCATGGCACCAGCAGAGTTGAAAGAACTAAAGGATCAGCTTCAGGAACTCCTAGATAAGGGGTTTATTCGTCCGAGTGTGTCACCGTGGGGTGCACCGGTGCTATTTGTGAAGAAGAAAGATGGCACAATGAGGATGTGCATTGATTACAGACAGTTGAACAAGGTGACAGTGAAGAACAAGTATCCACTACCTCGTATTGATGATTTGTTCGACCAGCTCCAGGGGGCAAGGGTATTTTCGAAGATTGATCTCCGTTCAGGCTATCACCAGCTGAAGATCAGGGATTCGGATATTATGAAGACCGCCTTCAGGACTAGATATGGGCACTATGAATTCCTGGTTATGTCTTTTGGGCTGACTAATGCCCCAGCTGCGTTCATGCACTTGATGAAACATCGTATTTTCGGC
>NW_017670413.1:756310-758625 GCF_001879085.1 Nicotiana attenuata | reverse complement strand
ACTAAACCAAACTAACACAACTACACTCGTCACACAACAAAAGGCCACTCATAGATACCCCCCAGAACACTAACAAGCTCAATAACGATAGAATCAGCCTGTCCCTCAGCAATAAAGTTTGGGGCCAACCAAGCCGACTCAAGCTAGAACACGCATCCACATTAGCCTACCAACGAACTCCTTACCAAGAAAGCCTAAAGCTGCTCCTTCCACTATTATAACTCCTGCTGGAGCCATACGATACGGTGCCCGGAACCAAATCAATACCGAAATCCATAACCTCGCCCGGCGACATGCCCGGCCACAAGAAACGCATCCGAAAGGTCCCTCAACACCAGAACTGAATCAATGGTAGAAACCTCTACACTGACATCTATCACGAAGGCCCAATTAAGAAAAATGGTTCTTCCCAGCCGTTCACTGGTTCTTCGAAACATAAGCCACTCTACTAGAACATACTCCGACGCACCTCGCCACTCAATTCGTGGCATTCCGGCATAGCCCATAGCGCAATGGTCCAGAATAACCCAATACTGAGACAACCAGTCTAAACCCCAGTATCATATCCAAAATCTAACATTCCAAGCAAAGAAAGATCCACTCGGGCCTCCAAATCCCGGTAGTCACTAAACAGTGCCGATACACACGATCCATAACCACAACATAGCCTGAATATGAGAACTTCCGTCCCAAATCCACACAGCCCATGAATCACCATATCCGATCCCAATTTCGCCGTCCGAATACATGTTACGCCTCAAATACCCAATCATTCCACGATAGATACTCAAAAATTTCCCTGTGCCACCAAGCAAACCCGAATATCACCAGTCGATCTAGCCTGAAAGTGCCGCAATACTACCGAAGTGCCATCAACTTAATCACATTGCCCTTTTTCTGAAACATATACTCTCGTCAAATCACTTCCAATTAACAATACCATTTCCTTGATCATCTGAGGCTACCCGCTGCCTAAGAGTTTTATGAACTTCCTTTCAGAACTGAACTGTAACTCATCTAGCCAAGAACTTCCATTGATCCCATCTAGAAGAAAAATCATTACACATCCCATGCCTCTCACATTCGTAGAAAATGCACCTCCCCAACCACGGTAGAAATCAACAAGAACTCTCCCAATTCTATTTGCACAAATTAACTGCCAGGACTGAATCCTTCTAACTAGACCAAGCTAAGCAAGCCATCAAAACCCAATAGCAGTGCTGCAAAATACCTATAAGAACTCATTACCTCGAACACATACAAAGAATTAATCATATCTTTTCCATACCGATTCGGTCTACTATCAAGCTACTCCATCTATCTAAATTTCCTTCT
The DNA here is from genome assembly GCF_001879085.1 of Nicotiana attenuata. Taxonomy (NCBI): domain Eukaryota; kingdom Viridiplantae; phylum Streptophyta; class Magnoliopsida; order Solanales; family Solanaceae; genus Nicotiana; species Nicotiana attenuata. Next base: position 757,290 of record NW_017670413.1, on the reverse strand, counting down.
GATTCATCTTCAACTCGATATTCCCTCTTGTTGTAGCACCACAATTCCTCAACCCAGGCTCACCACACGAGACCCAAGCATAAGACCACACTGTCTAAGACCCATAAGCCGCTGAATACTTTCTCAATTATTCTCAGAAACACCACATTCCAGAATGCTTTACTCTGAAGAACTTCCTGCGAATCTAAGTCTGTTACCTTTACTTTCCTGATACTGATACATAGAATCCCATAACTAACATAGAAATACCACAAGTCTTGACCTCTTCCAATGAAAACACAGTTTCTGACCACATACTCAACTTTAAGATGCCCAATTGTTCCTTGTAGAATCTTGAACACATTAGAACTATTCTAGAGAGTCGTTTACTCTATTTAAACTGCAATTAGCCTGATCAAACGAACAAAACCACTCGTTCCACATTAGCACTCTGACACCGCAGGATATAACCTCATCCCAATACAACCAAGCAACTTCCTGCTCTATGCGCCGAGCATTCTTTACCAACAACAACTTAAGACATCCCGTGATTCTCACACACCTTCGAAGCATAATATAATCTTTGTCAAAATATTTCCTTCACTCGAGCCATCCTCGACCTCAATCTCCGTAAGCCATAACTGACTCACCAACACGCCCCAAACTGGAACCAACATAGCACCTAATCGTGCAATCGCCTAACCAATAGCAAACTCCCCCACTTGGCTCGAAGCCATAGATCAAGACACGCCCAATAACTCATAACTCTTATACTCTATTGATGCCATAATACCATAGTGAGATTAAACTCAAATCCTTTATAAGCTTGTGTAAACATATTTCATCTAGAATTTTAACTCTTCTGCAAATCTCGCATTCACTCACACAACAGTTAAGCCCACTCTCTAGGCGACCCAATTTAGATTTCAACACATATTCTTCACTTGTAAATGAGATCTTCTAATAGACAACATAAGGATCACACAACCTTAGAACACTCC
>NW_017670413.1:752907-753353 GCF_001879085.1 Nicotiana attenuata | reverse complement strand
ATGAATTACAAAAGATCCTAATCTATATCTTCAAACTTGCTCTCGTGATTCTGTTGCCTTGTTGACTTGTATAATCCAAACACTGCTCCACATGGGACACCTCAAGTCACTATGCTCGAAATTGACAACCACACACAATTTGACGTCTGAAACCAAAGCAAATCATTACACCAACGGTGAATCAAGTAACATATACCACGCAAACCTGATAGGACATAACCGATACGCCATCCACCGAGCCACACCCAATTACTCTTCCCGCTCGACTTCCACTAAGAACCCCAATAGAACCGCACCATATGTGCCCATAACCAACAAATCATAACATCTCGCAACACAAAAAGGCCACTCATAGATCCCCCCAGAACACTAACAAGCTCAATAACGATAGAATCAGCCTGTCCCTCAGCAATAAAGTTTGGGGCCAACCAAGCCGACTCAAGCTA
>NW_017670413.1:696008-747127 GCF_001879085.1 Nicotiana attenuata | reverse complement strand
CACCACTTGCAGAGTTTGCTTATAATAACAACTACCAGTCGAGTATTCAGATGGCTCTATATGAGGCTTTGTACGGGAGGCGGTGTAGATCTCCAGTTGGTTGGTTCGAGCTCGGTGAATAACTTTCACCTTATCTAAAGCTTCCTGAACCAAATCTGTCCCCAATAGCCTAGCGGATCACTATGGACTTTGTAGTTGGGCTTCCATGGACTTTGAAGAAGTTCGATGCTATTTGGGTGATTGTGGATCGGCTGACCAAGTCTGCGCACTTCANGTTTGTGAGGCTAACTCTCTATGTTTGGGAATGTTAATGATTCTCCCTGCACTACGCTTCTTTTCCGGCGTTACTAATTGCCTCAGAAATATAGTTTAGCCTAGTTCCTTTGTTAACTAGTAATTAATTCCCGCCTTTCGCTTTTTGGGGGTGGCGGGAAAAAGAAAACAGTAGAACTTCTATTCTCTAGCTTCATAAATCGTTCACCACTTTCATTCTAAACGTTGAGAGCTCAGTGCGTATTCAATATAGACTTGGGTTTGATGCCCCGAGTCTTAGTATATATTACTCAATATTCCATAAACAGTTGAAGTTTTAGTGTTCATAATCAGTTCAAGAATACACGTCTCAGTCTAGTCCTATTCAGTATTCCAGTATTATGTAACTCAGTGTGATTCAGTATTCCAGTATTATGTAACTCAGTGTGATCCAATATTCGAGTATCATGTAACTTAGTGTGATTCAGTATTTCACTATCATGTTGTGACGACCCGGCCAGTCGTCTCATGAGTTACCGCTCTGTTTCCCCCATTTCTGCTTCTTATTGCTTTGCCTATCCGTGTTTTGAGGTATCGGGTTGGTTGGATTGAGTCCAGATTGGTTTTGGTGAAGTTCGAGACACTTAGTCTCTTTTAAGAAGGCTTAAGTTGGAAAAGTCAACTGGATGTTGACTTATGTGTTGGAGGGCTCGAATGTGAGTTCCGATGGTTCTCTTAGCTTCGGGAGGTGATTTATGACTTAGGAGTGTGATCGGAATGGGTTTTGGAGGTTTGGAGTAGATTTAGGCTTTAATTGGCAAAGTTGGTATTTTGGCGATTTCCGGTTGATAGGCGAGATTTTGATATAGGGGTCGGAATGGAATTCCGAGAGTTGTTGTAGCTTCATTGTGTCATTTGGGATGTGTGTGCAAAATTTCAGGTTATTCGGACGTGGTTTGGTTGGGTTTTTGATCAAAAGCAGAATTCGGAAGTTTTGAGAAACTTAGGCTTGAATCCGAGGTGTTTTGGTTGATTTGATGTTGTTTGAAGTGTTTTGGTGATTGGAACAAGTTTGAGTAAGGTATTGAGATATGTTTGTACTTTTGGTTGAGGTCCCGGGGGCCTCGGGATGATTTCGGATGGTTGACGGAGAAGTTGGACGTTTGTTGCAGCTGCAGATTTTCTGCTTCTGGTATTTTCGCACCTGCGGATTGGGGACCGCAGGTGCGATGCCGCAGGTGTGAGGGAGAAGACCGTAGGTGCGAAATGGGACTGGCGAGCTGATACCGTTGAAGCGGTCAAGATGGCCGCATCTGCGAAACCGCATATGCAGAAGTCCTATCGCAGGTGCGATTGTGAGTTTTAAGTGAAGAACCGCAGAAGCGGTGGTTTGGCCGCAAATGCGGTACCGCAGAAGCGGGCATTGGCCACAGATGCGGAAAAGTCTGGGCAGAACATATAAGTTATTTCATTTAATGAATTTGGGTTATTTAACCATTTTTTGACATCGGCCTTGGAGCTTTTTGGGCGATTTGAGAGAGGGATTTCAAGGGAACTTCATTGAGGTAAGGATTTTGGACCTAAAACATATTTCTATGGTAGTAGTTCATGATTAAGGTTGTAATTAAAGGAATTAAAGGGCTAAAAATGGGGGATTAGGGATTGAATTTAAGAGTCCTTTAAATGAGGATTTGAGGGGTCATTTGGACTCCGATTTTAGTATTCTTGATATGTATGAACTCGTGGAGAGATAAGGAATCTATTGGTGTGAAAATTTCTGAATTTTGAGGCGTGGGCCCGGGGGTCGGGTTTTGGTAATTTCGGGATTTGTGCTCTTTATTGATTGTTTTCGCTTGGGCTTTGTTCCCTTAGCATATTTTGAAGCCCTCGTTCTGATTTTGGATAGATTCGACGCGCGTGGAGGCCGATTCGAGGGGCAAAGGTGTCGCGAGCTAGAGATTTAGCCGGTTCGAGGTGAGTAATGATTGTAAATGATGTTCTGAGGGTTTGAAACCCCGGATTGCACGTCGTGCTATGTTGAGGTGAGACACACGCTCGTTGATGAGCGTAGGGTCGTACACTATTGGGGATTGCGACTTGGTCCGTCCCGATTGATGATTTTACCGCATATTTGACTGAAACTTATTTGCTATCATTATGATTTGGGTTGAATGCCATATTTGGGCTTCGTGCCAACTATTTGAACTCTTCGGGGCTTTTTATTGATATTTCCTCACTGTCTTAACTTACTACTTGAACTCAGTCATGTTATTTTCCACTGTTTTACTACTCAGCCATTTTTACTCAGTTTTGAAACTTAAATAATATTTTAAATGATGTTTGGGCTGAGAAACACTGTTTTACTGTTGCCCGAGAGGCTTGTGAGGATTTTTTGACTGAGTAAGGCCGAGGGCTGTGTTGTGAGGAAACACTGATACTGATTGGAGGCCGAGGGCCTGAGATATGTACGCCACGAGATGGCTTGTTATTGCGCTTGGGCCGTAAGGGGCCCCTCCAGGAGTCTGCACACCCCCAGTGAGCGCGGGTACCAATTGTGATGTGAGATTGAGCCCGAGGGGCTGTTATTGTTCTGAGATATGCCCGAGGGGCAGATGTGGTGATATTGTGCCCGAGGGGCGAACTTCTATTTGATTACTTTACCTTAATTACCTGTTAATTACTTATTTACTTGTTGAAAGAGGATTTTACTTGACTTTTCACTTATATTACTGTTTTTAAATGATCTTACTGCTTCATTACAGAATGCCTTGTGCCTCGCGTGTTTTCTTACTTTCAGTCGTTATTTACCTTTGTTACTCACTGAGTTGGAGTACTCACTTTACTCCCTGCACCCTGTGTGTAGATTCAGGCGCATCTAGTCCCGCTCCCGAGTGCTGATTCCTCCAGATTCAGGCGGGCTTTCGAAGATTACGAGGTAGCTGTTGACGTCCGCAGCCCCGTGTCTTTACTCCTTTGTCGTTCCTATTTCCTTTCAAACATTGTACTAGTTATGGATTTAGCATAATTTTATTATGACTTATAGATGCTCATGACTAGTGACACCCCCGTTAGGGCTGTGTATGGGTATACTTCCGCGTATTTATTATCGGTTAATTCAGATTTATTCTTATCATATTTAGACTGTTCTTAAATGCTTATCTGTTAATAATAGGAAAATGGAAAGTGTCGGTTGGCCTTGTCTTCACGAGAGGCGCCATCACGGCCGGATTCAGGGTTAGGGTCGTGAGAAGTTGGTATCAGAGCCTAGGTTACATAGGTCTCATGAGTCACGAGAAGGTTTAGTAGAGTCTCGCGGATCGGTACGGAGACGTCTGTATTTATCCTCGAGAGGCTATAGAACCTTTAGGAAAAACTTTATATTCTTGAAATTCTTGTCGTGCGAACTTGTTGATCAGGATACTAAACTTCTGTTATTCTATTCTCTCACAGATGGTGAGGAAACGCGCTACCGGATAGGGTGGACGACCACCAGTTCCACCAGCTGCGGCCACCAGAGGCCGAGGACGCGACCGTGGTCGTGGTAGAGGCAGGGCAGTGAGGGCAGCACCTGCAGATCCACCAGCTACCCCAGTTCAGGACCAGGTCCCAACTGTGGACCCTCCAGCAGCACCAGCTATGCCTATTGTGATTCCGGGTCTTCAGGAGGCCTTGGCTCAAATATTATCAGTTTGCACTGGCCTAGCTCAGGCGGTTTCAGCCACTACAGCCGCAGCTACTTCTCAGGCCGGGAAAGGCAGACAGACTCCCGCCGCCCGCACACCTGAGCAGGTCGTGCAGGGACTTCGGACGCCGGGGGCACATCCAGCTCAGCCGGTTGCAGTTGCTCAGGACTATGTAGTTCTTGTCATGCCAGAGGATGAGTAGCATAGGTTGGAGAGATTTGGTAGACTTCAGCCTTCGACCTTCAGTGGGGCAGAGGGCGAGGATGCCCAGGGCTTTTTGGACAAGTGTTAGAGGATGCTTCGTACAGCCGGTATTCTGGAGACCAGCGGGGTCGCTTTCACTACTTATCAGTTCTCAGGAGCCGGTTTTACCTGGTGGGAGGATTTTGAGAGGCGTAGGCCTGTTGGTGCAGCACCCCCTTTCCTCGCAATAGTTCCCCGTTCTCTTTTTGGAGAAGTATGTACCGCAGTCTCGCAGAGAGGAGCTGCATAGACAGTTTGAGTGGTTGCGTCAGCGGGACATGACCGTGTCACAGTATGAGTTGAGGTTCTCTGAGTTGGCTCGTCATGCCATCTGGTTGGTCCCGATAGATAGAGAGAGGATCAGGAGATTTGTTGATGGTCTTAGTTATCAGCTCCGTATTCTTATGACCAGGGAGAGGGTGACTGGTGCTACATTCGAGGAGGTTGTGGATATTGCCCAGGAGATTGAGTCTGTTCGTCGCTAAGAGTGAGAGGAGAGGGAGGCCAAGAGGCCTCGAGGATCTGGTAGTTACAGTGGTGCTCCTTCGAGGGGTCAGTTTCAGCATGGCAGAGGCCGACAGTTCCGACATGGTCAGTCTGATCGCTCAGGTTATCGAGGGGCGTCATCGGGTCATGGTTCCCACAGTTCACACCAGGGCCATTCTTCACTTAGTGCCCTCCCAGCTCAGAGCTCATCCCGTGCTCCATCGGTTCAGGGCTCTTCTACGCCGAGTGCATTTGTTGGTCACTCCGGTGTGAGGGGTTCCCATCGGTCCCCTTCTCCAGCACCTGGAAGTTGCTACGAGTATGGCGAGATGGGCCACATGTGGAGGCAGTGTCCCCGCCGTGTTGCTAGTTCATCCCAGTAGAGGGGCCAGTCATCAGCTTCAGCGCCAGTTGCTCCACCACCACCCGCCCAGCCAGCTAGGGGTGTGGGTCAGTCAGCCAGGGGTCCCCCAAAGGGGAAGGTCGATCAGGGGGCGGTCAGGCCCGTTTCTATGCTATTCTAGGCAGACCCGATGCTATTGCTTCCGTTGCTGTTATTACAGGTATTGTTTCAGTTTGCCACAGAGATGCCTCTATATTATTTGATCCCGGTTCCACCTATTCTTATGTGTCATCATACTTTGCTCGTTATTTGGGTACGCCCCATGAGTTTCTTGCTTTACCCGTTCATGTATCTACCCTGGTGGGCGATACTGTTGTTGTAGACCGTGTGTACCGGTCATGTGTAGTGACTATTGGGGGTCTGGAGACTCGAGTCGATCTTTTATTATTGAGTATGGTGGATTTTGATGTCATTTTGGGCATGGATTGGCTATCTCCGTGTCGCGCTATTCTAGACTGTCATGCTAAGACAGTCACATTGGCTATACCGGGTGTACCACGGATCGAGTGGCGAGGTGTGACTGACCACGTTCCTAGTAGAGTGATCTCTTTCTTGAAGGCCCAGCGTATGGTTGGGAAGGGGTGTCTTTCGTATCTTGCCTTTGTGAGGGATGTTGGAGCTGAGACTCCCAGTATTGATTCTGTTCCAGTTGTGAGGGAGTTCCCTGATGTATTTCCTGCAGACCTGCCGGGCATGCCACCAGATAGGGATATTGATTTTGGTATTGACCTGGTGCCGGGCACTCAGCCCATTTCTATTCCGCCGTATCGTATGGCACCAGCGGAGTTGAAGGAGTTAAAGGAGCAGTTTCAGGAACTCCTTGATAAGGGGTTCATTCGGCCTAGTGTGTCAACTTGGGGTGCGCCGGTTCTGTTTGTGAAGAAGAAGGATGGCACTATGAGAATGTGCATTGATTATAGGCAATTGAACAAGGTAATAGTTAAGAACAAGTATCCTTTGCCTCCCATTGATGATTTATTCGACCAGCATCAGGGAGCAAGGGTATTCTCCAAGATTGATCTCCGTTCAGGTTATCACCAGTTGAAGATCAGGGATTCGGATATTCTTAAGACGGCTTTCAGGACCAGATATGGTCATTATGAGTTCCTGGTTATGTTTTTTGGGCTGACCAATGCCCCAGCAGCGTTCATGCATTTGATGAACAACGTGTTCCGGCCTTATCTTGACTCATTTGTCATAGTCTCTATTGATGATATTCTGGTATATTCGCGTAGTCAGGAGGAGCACGCGGAGCATTTGAGGGTTGTGTTGTAGAGATTGAGGGAGGAGAAGCTTTATGCAAAGTTCTCCAAGTGTGAGTTTTGGCTCAGTTTCTGTGGCATTCTTGGGACACGTGGTGTCCAGTGAGGGTATTCAGGTTGATCCAAAGAAGATAGAGGCGGTTTAGAGTTGGCCCAGACCGTCCTCAGCCACAGAGATTCGCAGTTTTCTTGGTTTGGCAGGCTATTATCGCCGATTTGTTGGGGGATTCTCATCTATCGCATCGCCCTTGACCAAGTTGACTCAGAAGGGTGCTTCATTTGTATGGCCGGACGAGTGTGAGGAGAGCTTTCAGAAGCTCAAGACAGCCTTGACCATAGCTCCAGTGTTGGTTTTGCCATCAGCATCAGGTTCATATACCGTGTATTGTGATGCTTCGAGAGTAGGGATTGGTTGTGTGTTGATGCAAGAGGGTAGAGTTATTGCTTATGCTTCTCGTCAGTTGAAGCCCCATGAGAAGAACTACCTCTTTCATGATTTGGAGTTGGCTGCCATAGTTCACGCGTTGAAGATTTGGAGGCATTACTTGTATGGCGTATCATGTGAGGTGTTCACTGATCATCGCAGTCTTCAGCATTTGTTCAAGCAAAAGGATCTTAATTTGAGGCAGCGGAGATGGTTGGAGTTGCTTAAGGATTATGACATCACTATATTGTACCATCCGGGGAAGGCCAATGTGGTGGCCGATGCTTGGAGCCGAAAGGCAGTGAGTATGGGGAGTTTGGCATATATTCCAGTTGGGGAGAGACCTCTTGGGGTTGATGTTCAGGCTTTGGCCAATCGGTTTGTGAGGTTGGATATTTCGGAGCCCAGTCGGGTATTGGCTTGTGTGGTTTCTCGGTCTTCCCTATATGAGCGTATCAGAGCTCGTCCTTAGGGACAGAGTTCAGCATGATGATGCCAGAGATGTGACTATTGGAGATGATGGGTTATTGAGAATGCAAGGCCGGATTTGTGCGCCCAATGTGGATGGGCTTCGGGAGTTGATTCTGGAGGAGGCCTAGAGCTCGCAGTATTCTATTCATCCAGGAGCCGCGAAGATGTATCAGGATCTGAGACAGCATTACTGGTGGAGGAGAATGAAGAAAGATATTGTGGGATTTGTGGCTCGGTATCTCAATTGTCAGCAGGTGAAATATGAGCATCAGAGACCGGGTGGCTTGCTTCAGCGGATGGATATTCCAGAGTGGAAGTGGGAGCGGATCACTATGGACTTTGTAGTTGGGCTTCCATGGACTTTGAAGAAGTTCGATGCTATTTGGGTGATTGTGGATCGGCTGACCAAGTCTGCGCACTTCATTCCTATCTGTACTACTTATTCTTCAGAGCGGTTAGCAGAGATATATATCCAGGAGATTGTTTGATTGCATGGTGTCCCAGTTTCCATCATTTCAGATCGGGGCACTCGGTTTACTTCCCAGTTTTGGAATTCTGTTCAGCGAGAGTTGGGTACTCAAGTTGAGTTGAGCACAGCTTTTCACCCTCAGACCGACGGGCAGTCCGAGCACACTATTCAGATATTGGAGGATATGTTACGCGCTTGCGTTATTGATTTCGGAGGGTCATGGGATCAGTTTCCACCACTTGCAGAGTTTGCTTATAACAACAACTACCAGTCGAGTATTCAGATGGCTCCATATGAGGCTTTGTACGGGAGGCGGTGTAGATCTCCAATTGGTTGGTTCGAGCCCGGTGAGGCTAGGCTATTGGGGACAGATTTGGTTCAGGAAGCTTTAGATAAGGTGAAAGTGATTCAGGAGAGACTTCGTACAGCGCAGTCGAGGCAAAAGAGTTATGCTGATAGGAAGGTTCGAGATGTATCCTACATGGTTGGTGAGAAGGTTCTGTTGAAGGTTTCGCCCACGAAGGGTGTTATGAGATTTGGAAAGAAAGGGAAGTTGAGTCCGCGGTTCATTGGGTCATTTGAGGTACTTCGGAGGATTGGGGAGGTGGCTTATGAGCTTGCTTTGCCACCCAACTTGTCGAGTGTGCATCCGGTGTTCCATGTTTCTATGCTCCGAAAGTATATTGGAGATCCATCTCATGTTCTGGATTACAGCACGGTTCAGTTGGAGGGTGATTTGACTTATGATGTGGAGCCAGCAGCTATTTTGGAGCGTCAGGTTCGGAAGTTGAGATCAAAAGATATAGCTTCGGTGAAAGTGCAGTGGAGAGGTCGGCCCGTGGAGGAGGCTACCTGGAAGACCGAGCGGGAGATGCGGAGCAGATACCCTCACCTGTTTGAGGCTTCAGGTATGTTTCTTGACTCGCTCGAGGACGAACGTTTGTTTAAGTTGGGGAGGATGTGACGACCCGACCAGTCGTCTCATAAGTAACCGCTCCGTTTCCCCCATTGCTGCTTCTTATTGCTTTGTTTATCCGTGTTTTGAGGTATAAGGTTGGTTGGATCGAGTCCGGATTGGTTTTGGTGAAGTTTGAGACATTTAGTCTCTTTTAAGAAGGCTTAAGTTGGAAAAGTCAACCGGATGTTGACTTATGTGTTGGAGGGCTCGGATGTGAGTTCTGATGGTTCGGTTAGCTTCGGAAGGTGATTTATGACTTAGGAGTGTGATCGGAATGGGTTTTGGAGGTTTGGAGTAGATTTAGGCTTGAATTGGCGAAGTTGGTATTTTGGCGATTTCCTGTTGATAGGCGAGATTTTGATATAGGGGTCGAAATGGAATTCTGAGAGTTGATGTAGCTTCGTTGTGTCATTTGGGATGTGTGTGCAAAAATTCAGGTTATTCGAACGTGGTTTGGTTGGATTTTTATCAAAAGCGGAATTCGGAAGTTTTGAGAAACTTAGGCTTGAATGCGAGGTGTTTTGGTTGATTTGATGTTGTTTGAAGTGTTTTGATTATTGGAACAAGTTTGAGTAAGGTATTGGGATATGTTTGTGCTTTTGGTTGAGGTCCCGAGGGCCTCGGGGTGATTTCGGATGGTTGACGGAGAAGTTGGATGTTTGTTTGTTGCAGTTGCAGATTTTCTGGTTCTGGTATTTCCGCACCTGCGGATTGGGGACCGCGGGTGCGAGGGAGAAGACCGCAGGTGCGAAATGGGACTGGCGAGCAGATACCGCAGAAGCGGTCAAGATGGCCGCATCTGCGAGGCCGCAGATGCGGAAGTCCTATCGCAGATGCGATTTTGGGTTTTAAGTGAAGAACCGCAGAAGCGGTGGTTTGGCCGCAAATGCGGTACCACAGAAGCGGGCATTGGACCGCAGATGCGGAAAAGGCTGGGCAGAACATATAAGTTATTTCATTTCTTGAATTTGGGTTATTTCACCATTTTTTGACTTCGGCCTTGGAGATTTTTGGGCGATTTGAGAGAGGGATTTCAAGGGAACTTCATTGAGGTAAGGATTTTGGACCTAAACACATTTCTATGGTAGTAGTTCATGGATTACGGCTGTAATTAAAGGAATTAAAGGGCTAAAAATGGGGGATTAGGGCTTGAGTTTAAGAGGCCTCTAAATGAGGATTTGAGGGGTCATTTGGACTCCGATTTTAGTATTCTTTATATGTATGAACTCGTGGGGAGATCAGGAATCCATTGGTGTGAAAATTTCTGAATTTCAAGGCGTGGGCCCGGGGGTCGGGTTTTGGTAATTTCGGGATTTGTGCCCTTTATTGATTGTTTTCGCTTGGACTTTGTTCCCTTAGCATATTTTGACGTCCTCGTTCTGATTTTGGATAGATTCGACGCATGTGGAGGCCGATTCGAGGGGCAAAGGCGTCGCGAGCTAGAGATTTAGCCGGTTCGAGGTGAGTAATGATTGTAAATGATGTTCTGAGGGTTTGAAACCTCGGATTGCACATCGTAGTGCTATGTTGAGGTGTGACACACGCTCGTTGACGAGCGTGGGGTCGTACACTATTGGGGATTGCGACTTGGTCCGTCCCGGTTGATGATTTTACCGCATATTTGACTGAAACTTATTTGCTATCATCATGATTTGGGTTGAATGCCATATTTGGGCTTCGTGCCAACTATTTGAACCCTTTGGGGCTTTTTATTGATATTTTCTCACTGTTTTAACTTACTACTTGAACTCAGTCATGTTATTTTCAACTTTTTTACTACTCAGCCATTTTTACTCAGTTTTGAAACTTAAATGATATTTTAAATGATATTTGGGATGAGAAACACTATTTTACTGTTGCCCGAGGGGCTTGTGAGGATTTTTTGACTGAGTATGGCCGAGGGCTGTGTTGTGAGGAAACACTGATACTGATTGGAGGCCGAGGGCCTGAGATATGTATGCCACGAGATAGCTTGTTATTGCGTTTGGGCCGTAAGGGGCCCCTCCAGGAGTCTGCACACCCCCAGTGAGCGCGGGTACCCATTGTGATGTGAGATTGAGCCCGAGGGGCTGTTATTGTTCTGAGATGTGCCCGAGGGGCAGATGTGGTGATACTGTGCCCGAGGGGCGAAATTACTTGTTTACTTGTTGAAAGAGGATTTTACTTGACTTTTCACTGAGTTTACTGTTTTTAAATGATCTTACTGCTTCATTATAGAATGCCTTGTGCCTCGCGTGTTTTCTTACTTTCAGTCGTTATTTACCTTTGTTACTCACTGAGTTGGAGTACTCACTTTACTCCCTGCACCCTGTGTGCAGATTCAGGCGCATCTGGTCCCGCTCCCGAGTGCTGATTCCTCCAGATTCAGGCGGGCTTTCGGAGATTACGAGGTAGCTGTTGATGTCCGCAGCCCCGTGTCTCTACTCCTTTGTCGTTCCTATTTCCTTTCAGACATTGTACTAGTTATGGATTTAGCATAATTGTATTATGACTTATAGATGCTCATGACTAGTGACACCCCGGTTAGGGCAGTGTATGGGTATACTTCCGCGTATTTATGTTATTATCGATTAATTCGGATTTATTCTTATCATGTTTAGACTGTTCTTAAATGCTTATCTGTTAATAATTGGAAAATGGAAAGTGTCGGCTGGCCTTGTCTTCATGAGAGGCGCCATCACGACCGGGTTCGGGGTTAGGGTCGTGACACATGTATTGCAGTTTGATTCTCAATTCCTGAATGTTGAACACCTATACTTGGGCCTGAGGTCGTAGTTTATATGCTTTACGCATACTTGGGCCTGAGGCTATAGTTTATGCTTTATGCAAGTTTGGGCCTGAGGCCGTAGTTTATGCTTTATGCATGTTTGGGCCTGAGGCCGTAGTTTATACTTTATGCATTTTGGGCCTGAGGCCGTAGTTATGTATACGTATACTTGGGCCTGAGGCCGTAGCTTGTGTACATATATATTGGGCTCGAGGCCGTAACTTATTCAGATAAACAGGTTGTTCATCATTCAGAAGAAGGAGTATTCATATCCTTACTTCCTTTGTTCAGTTCAGTTATCAGTTATCATTTCAGTTATCAGTTCAGTTATCAGTTATCATTTCAGTTATCAATTATCATTTCAGTTATCAGTTAGAAGTTATCATTTTAGTTATCAATTATCAGCTATCGTTTCAGTTTTTGTTTCAATAGTTATCATTTCAGTACGAACTATCAATTCTCAGTTATAAGCTTAGTTTCAGTTTCAGCATTTATAATTCATTCTTTCAGTTGCTTTACATACAGTGCAATTCAAATGTACTGACGTCCCTTTTGCCCGGGGCCTGCATCTCACGATGCAGGTAATGATTTACAGGTTGGTGATTCAGAGCGCTAGGATTCTCGTACCAGCTATTTGGTGATCCCCAGTTCTTTCGGGGGATTATCATTACCTTACAGTCTTCAGTATTTTCAGACAGTCAGTGTTTTCAGTATTTTACTAGAGGCTTCATAGACTAGAGTAACGGTTAGACATAGTCTCAGGCTTTTCATGTTAAGCAATGTTGGCTACATATATGTTTCAGACCTGTTTTAGTATTTCCGCACATTGATTTATATCATCTGAACTTTCAATATATCATTATGTGTTAGTTTATCTTCCGCATTCAGTATGTTATGATATCACATGTTGATTTAGCCAGCTAGTTGGTTCGCTCGATTACATGTAGTTAGGCACCGAGTGTCGTGTTACGTCCAGGCCCAGGTTCGGGGCGTGACAAATCGTGTCCCATTGCACAAACCTTCGCAGGGATTCATATTTCTTAATAATACAATCGGACAATTTTACTTTAGACACAATCTATAAGTAGGTAAACCAGTAGGATTTAAAGCGTGCAAAAAATCTTCATATTCACTTTGATCTTTTGGATCAATTGTTTCATCGGTAGCTAAATAGACTTTTTCATCAGCTGGAAATTGAGCAATTAGCATATCATTTATTTCATCAATGAAGCCGTTCTTTGTAGTTAGAATTGCGCGAGAAGTAATAAAAGAAATATTTGAATGAGTTAAATATAAATCAGGATAAGTAACTTTAAATAAATGATTCAAGGAATCTTTTTCAGTGGTAAAGGGTATGATTAGAGGACGGGGAATTTCTATTTTCTCTTATCATATTTTCGTTCTTTTCCATTACCAATTCTCATCAAATATTCACAAAAAGTTGGGTCTGTTTTCGCACGCATATTTTCGGACAGTTGTAATTTTTCAAGTTGATGCCAAATTTCAGAACATAGTAAGCTTTCGCGAACAAAATCTTTCCTTTGTCCACCACGGACAATGGGAAGAGTTTGTCTAAAATCGCCACTGAATACAACAACCTTTCCGCCGAACAACATAGTTGTTTCCATTAAATCTCTAAGGAGCAAATCTAGTGCTTCAATCATTTATGTTTTTGCCATTGAAATTTCATCTCATACTATTAGTTTTGCATCTCGAATCAATGATGCCAGTGAACTTTGTTTACTAATATTGCAACTAAAATTTCCATCAACATCAATAGGTATTTTAAATCGGGAATGAGCAGAGATGATGTTTCCGAATCATATGAAAAGAATATGATAAGAATGTCATTTGCTTTCAAAAGAACTCGAGTCACCCAACTATAGGAGTACACACTCATCATTACTGCTAAGCCATGGACCTTCAGAATAATTAAGGCAACTTTTTCCCACCTTCAGAGAATCCTAGGAGTTTTAACACACAGTATTGTGTCATCCAAAAGAAGTTAAGAAGATATGCCAAATAGAATGAGGGAATTAACATTCAATGAGCTAATAAACCTCATATGTAAGTAAATATTCATGGCTCTGCTGGGAAAGGCAGCCTTTATTGCCAGAGCAAATAAGTTTACCATACATAATTAAATTATACTCCCTCCGTTCCAGTTTATGTGAGCCTATTTTCTTTTTGGTCCATTCCAAAAAGAATGACCCCTTTCTGAATTTGGTAACAATTTAGCTTAAACTTACTATTCTACCCTTGATGAGAAGCTTTTATAACCACACAAATACTTTGGGCCCCTTTTTGATTTGTCTGGGACCACAAATTCCAAAAGTCTTTATTTTTTCTTAAACTTCGTGCCCAGTCAAACAGGTTCACATAAATTGGAACGGAGGGAGTAATACATAAGACTGAGCTATCGTGCCCAGTCAAACAGGTTCGCATAAATTGGAACGGAGGGAGTAATACATAAGACTGAGCTATTATTAAAGATGAATGGTGACTTTGGCTTTTGCCGCTCAAAAAATAGAAGCCATAGACGCTGGGGAGAGCGAGGTGCACAATAATTTGAATGCAGTAACGCAAGATTTGAATCTCTCTTGTGCTGCTGCCTGCATATATGCAATGACTTGACTTGTGAGGACTCTCGAGAATACAATAGTTAGTAGCTAAATCTTAGAACAAGATAATATTTCTATTCTTTAGAAGAGCAAGACTTTCGACATGTCTCCTTGTAATCTTTTAAAAGAAGCCTAACGGCACTTCAGTCATTTCTCATCAGCTATATACGTGCCCTTTTGTGCTCTTTCCAGATATACGTGTACGTTTTCTGCTACTCCCACATGTATGCTTTTCTTCTCTTTCAACATATTCCTTAGCAAAGCACACACAAGAAAAGGCATCAGAGAAATCGATCCATCGCAAAACCAATTCGAAATGAGGTAAAAATTCCTTTCTGAAGTTCAGATTTGAGTTTGATTCAAAGTTATTTTGCTCGATTATTGCTCTGTATCAGCTTTGCTCCTTAGTTTCTAGCTTTTAATCCATTCTTTTATGTTTTGGCATGTCATGTTTTTAGTTTTTGCTGCCAATTTTTATATGTCATCGTAACATTTATGATGGTAACCTTTGATGAAAAACAGTTTAGGTAGACCTAGGGTAGTGCAAAAGCTTAAACTTTTTGCTCTTTGTTATTTCCTTCAAGA
Source organism: Nicotiana attenuata (assembly GCF_001879085.1). Taxonomy (NCBI): domain Eukaryota; kingdom Viridiplantae; phylum Streptophyta; class Magnoliopsida; order Solanales; family Solanaceae; genus Nicotiana; species Nicotiana attenuata. Next base: position 732,503 of record NW_017670413.1, on the reverse strand, counting down.
AGATACTCCCTCCGTTTCATATTATATGAGATAGTTTGACTCGACACGGAGCTTAAGAAAAAAGAAGAAGACTTTTGAAACTTGTGGTCTTAAAAGCTTAAGGGGTAAAAAGTTTGTGGGGCCATGACATTTGTATGGCTATTAAAGCTTCTCATTAAGAGTAAATGGGTAAAATGAAAGAGTTTAAAGTTGAATTATTTCCAAATTTAGAAATGTGTCATTTATTTTGGAACAAATTAAAAAGAAAAGTATCTCATTTAATATGAAACGGAGGGAGTAGTTTTTTATCGGAAGAAGACAACAACAGCTGCTGCGTTTTTTCCCGCATGAGGCAGCTGCATTTTTATTGCCTTTCTTTTGGGACTGTTTTGAAGCTGGGTTGGTGGTCTGTTTAAGGGTGAAGCAGGTTTGTTTTAGACTAGATTCTCAGGTGTTTTTGGACAGTTTTCATGATGTTTATGGGCTGGAGATAAAGCTGCTTTTTGGCTGCGTTTTTCAGCCATCTTTGGAGTGAATTTGGTGATGTTTTCGACTGCTTTCAGCTGGATTTCGTGACTTTTTCTGGGCTGTTTCTGGGCTGTTTTTGGGGCAAGTTTGACAGTGATTTATTCTGGTTCTTGGTTGTTGATGGGTGACGTTTTTGGGATGATTTTGGATTATTGAAGAGCTGTTTTAATGGGGGGAAATGGCTCAATTTGCTGGATTTTTAGAAGAAGTAATTAATGTAACTTAGCAATATCAAATGTCTAGCATTTTGTGCCAAGGGATGGATAGCTAGTGGAAATGGTCCTCCACCTCCAACCCTGAAGTCGTGGGTTCAATCAACAAGAAAGCGAAGTGGAAATGGCCACTGTTGACTCCCAGGCAGGGCAATGGCATTGCCATATGAAAAACAAACTATGGAGTATATAGCATTTTGTAGAACACATACTAATAGAGACTTTATGGATTTTACAGATGATAGACAGCTTAAGATAACCATCAACAGTTTGTACTCACTTTGGCGAGATGACAAAGAGTCCCACAAGCGAGTAGCTCTTTGGACCATATGCGAGTTTTGGCTCAAGCTTGATACAAGTTCATCCCACAGTTCACCTTCCAACTTTACTTTGTTTCTAACATCATGCAGTTTTTCAAGTTCTTGCTGCAAATGAGCCTGAGACCGAGGGGATGAAAGATGTTTTCCGGAAAAAGTTACTCACCAGTCACCGCTGTGAATAGAAGAATATAAATCAATTCTAAAGTTCTCAGAGAATAAGATTCTTATCTTAGCTCTTCAGCACAAAGGCCTCGAAACTCAGCTGTCATCTCATGAGCCAAATTAGACCATGTGGCCTGTCTTTGAACTGCTGTTTCTGCATCTTTCAGAAACCTTCTTCTTTCAAGAGCAATCCTAGCCTACACAGACAACAAGGACACAATTAGATCTGCAAACTTGCAATATTAACTTACACAAATCATGAGAGTTTTCCAGATACATATTAGCTTAAAGATTAGCTAGGTAAAATCATTATAGCCCCACTCAATACCTTATTACGGAGTATTGAAAAAGGAGAAACCATTACTCCAAGGTATATTATTAGGATTAGTAACAGGAAATAGCTTCATACAAAAAGAAAACTAAGCCCTCAAAAGTGAATAATTAAGAGGATTCATGCATTGCTTCTCTGAAATGGCAGAAATTGAACCCTGGTCTTCAGATATAACTACCCGACAGATGCATTAAATCATTAAAGATCAAGAACCCAGCAACTCAGGATATAGACAAACAGTGAGATGATTTCGAATCCCTTGTTAAATGAATGGACATAAAGCCAGAGGAGGATGACCTTGGTTACAGGAAGTAAGGTGGCTGCATGTGAGAAAGCTACATCTGTCAATGAAGCAGGTAACGGGTTAGAAGCTACATCAGCAGCAAATGTTCGCCTATGAACTTCCCTCAAGGCATGCAGTGAGAGTTGCCACGGAAGTTCAACAAATCTGCAGTGCATGTGAAGCAATATTATGAACACTAAGTACATCAAATGCTATCATGTGTGCTTTTACACGTGAGTGTTTCTTTTTTCAACAAAAGCTGGAAGCGGAGGATCGAACCTGCGGATACTCATCTGAGTATGCACTAATAAAACAAAATGCAAAGTGAAACTACTGACACACAGGTAGATAATAAGAATANAATGCGAAACTCTGCACAACACATTTCCCCAAGTCCTAAGCCCTTTGCAGTGGCAATAAGGTGACCAGCCAAATAGTCTTGGATAAACCAAGCAAGAGATAACTTGATTTCACCCACTTTCAAGCAGCGACACCAAATGCAGTGAACAAGACAACTGTAACCACAGCAATCCGACTCCAAGGATTTTGTCCTGACTTAGAGGAGTTTAGATGGTAGTGTTGGAGAAAAAAAATAATTTGGGAGAGCAAGACAACAAAACACTCAAACACTCACAACTCACTTTAAGAATGGAGAAGAAATGATATTTTTCATTCAACTTGACTTGTTCCAAATGGCTAGCATTCATGGGTATTTATAGTAGAACTCCTATATGTATCTAGCCTAAACTTCATGTAAACACACTAACTAAATTCACATTAGTCTACACTAGTTCATACATCTCATAATGAAGTTCACATTAGTCTACACTTGTTCATACATCTCATACTAATATGAACTAATCTAAACATATTTAATATAAATGTGAACTAATGGAAACAAGTTTATTATAATTTTAACATCCCCCCTTAAACTTGTTTCATCACTCCAAGCGTCATCCTTAGCTTTTGAAAAACTTCAATCTTTAATGGCTTGGTGAAAATATCCGCAATTTGATCTTGCTACTTCACATGCTCAAGCTCCACAACTTTATTAGATATACAATCTCTAATAAAGTGATACCTTGTATCTATATGCTTGCTCCTTTCATGAAATACAGGATTTTTGGCTAACTCGATAGCCGACTTGTTGTCAACAAAAATCTTTGTGGCATCCTTTTGTGGTTTGTGAAGTTCCTCCAACAAACTTCTTAACCAAATTGCATGACAAACACATGAGCAAGCTGCAACATACTCCGCCTCACAAGTTGACAAAGTAACAATTGGTTGTTTTTTAGAATTCCATGTAAATGCAGAATTTCCAAGAAAGAAAACAAACCCAGTAGTACTTTTACGATCATCAATATCACCAGCCCAATCACTATCACAATATCCCACAAACTTAGAATCCTTAGAAGATGAATAAAGAATTCCATAATCAAGTGTATCTTTGATGTACCGAAGTATTCTTTTTGCTACCTTTAAATGGGAGGTAGTAGGAGCTTCCATAAAGCGGCTCACAAGTCCAACACCATAAAGAATATCCGGCCTTGTGCATGCCAAGTACCTTAAGCTTCCAACAAGACTCTTGAAAAATGTGGGATTTACATTTTCTCCATCTCCATGCTTGGATATTTTAACTCCACATTCAACGGGGGTGCTCACGGGATTGCAATTATCCATCTCGAACTTCTTGAGAATTTCCTTTGCATATTCTCCTTGAGAAATAAAAATCCCATCCTTCCTTTGTTGCACTTGAATGCCAAGATAGTAGGACATTAATCCAATGTCCGTCATCTCAAATTCTCTAGCCATTGCTTCCTTGAATTCTTCAAACATCTTAGGATTATTTCCTGTAAAAATCAAGTCATCTACATACAAGCAAACAAGTAAAATGTCTCCATTTTTAGCAATTTTTACATAAAGTGCATGTTCATGTGGACATTTTGAAAAACCATTTGCTTGAAAATATTTATCAATTCTACTATTCCAAGCCCGCGGAGCTTGCTTCAACCCATATAAAGCCTTTTTCAATTTCAAGACTTTATTTTCTTGTCCTTCAACCTTATAGCCCAAAGGTGATCAATGTAGACTTCTTCTTCCAATACGCCATTCAAAAAAGCTGACTTCACATCCATTTGATGGATTTTCCATTGATTTTGGGCGGCCAAGGCAATGACAAAGCGAATTGTTTCCAAACGAGCAACCGGTGCAAATGCCTCTTCATAGTCAATACCGGCTTTTTGCTTGTATCCTTTAGCTACTAATCTTGCTTTGTACTTTTCTACTTTACCCTTGGAATTCTTCTTTAGCTTGTACACCCATTTGACTCCAAGGTGCTTTTCCTTTGGAAGTGTGGACCAACTCCCATGTTTCATTCTTTTTATTGCCTTGATTTCTTCATCCATGGCATCTCTCCATTTGGAATTTTGGAAATGCATCCTCAAAGCTTATAGGCTCACTTTCCACCAAAATAAACAAAAATGAGTAAAATCATATAAAATCATTTCTTACCACTTCCGTGGGTTTTTCATACAAGTCACGGAGACTTCTACTCTTGTGAGGTGCTTCACTTGAACTTGAACTTGATTCCTCCACTTCTTGATTTTTGTGGCGGAGGTGTTGATAGTGGTGAGATAGGTTGCTCCACATCTTCTCATCATCATCAAAATGGACTAAAAGAGTAATCTTGCTCTTAGTCTTCCAATCCCAAGCACTATCTTCATCAAACTACAACATCTCTACTCAAAGTGACTTGCCATTTTTGGGATTATACAATTTATAACCTTTAGAATTTTGATATAACCAATAAAAACATACCTCTCACTTTTGTCATCGAGCTTGGTCCTCTTTTCATCATGTAATGTGCATATGCAATGCTTCCGAAAACTCGCAAGTGAGAAACTTTTGGCTTGAAACCACTCCATGCCTCTTGAGTGTTTTTCCATGAACACGTTTTGTGTGGCAACGATTTAGTAAGTATACCGCACAAGCAACAGCTTCAGCCCAAAATTCCTTTGGCATATTTTTGCTCTTCAACATACTCCTCACCATGTTAAGAATGGTCCGGTTCTTTCTTTCCACAACGCCATTTTGTTGTGGTGATCTTGGCACGGTTAAAAAATGGCGAAACTCCATTTTTCTCACAAAAAACTTTGAATTCATTTGAAGTGAATTCTCCACCATTGTCCGACCGAAGTGACTTAATTTGATAGCCACTTTGTTTCTCACCATCCTTGAATTTTTTAAAGGTTTTCAAACACCTCTGATTTTGCCTTAAAAAATAAACCCAAGTTTTTTAGAAATAATTATCAATGAAAAGTAAAAAATAATTTACTTTTACCAAGCGAAGATGGCTTGATAGGTCCGCATAAACAATCCATGTGAATTAACTCCAAAGGGCATCTTGCTCTTGTCAAAGACTCTTTAGGAAAGCTTTTTCTAGCTTGCTTTCCAAAGATACATCCTTCGCAAAATTGGTTGGGATGATTAATACTTGGCAATCCATTCACCATGTTTTCTTTATCCATCAACCTTAAGCTATCAAAATTCAAGTGACCAAATCTCATATGCCAAAGCCAAGAGGAGTCTTTGGCACATGAAAGTAAGCATCTTGGAGCATCATTTTGAAGATTTAAAATGAACATTTTATTATTAGCCATAGGAACTTTAGCTAATAATCTCCCTTTTTCATCTCTCATAAACAACTTTTTATCTTTCAAATGAATGTCATAATTTTCCTCCAAAAGTTGTCCCAAACTCAAAATGTTACTTTTCATCTCCGGCACATATAAAACATTAGAAATTAATTGATGACTTCCATCCTTCAAGCGAATTAAAATCGTACCTTTTCCTTTGATTTTAACACGTGAAGAATCTCCAAAAGTGATTGTGCCACGATTCAACTCTTCAAGTTCCACAAATAAATCCTTCTTTCCACAAATATGGCTACTTGCACCGGAATCAAGGTACCATCGGTGCTTCTCGGCACTTTCTTCTCCTTTGCATGCGAGAAGCAAGGTGGCATCTTCATCTTCATTTTTGCTCTCCACGAAATTATTTTTCTCTTCAAAGTTATCTTTACATTCCCAAGAAAAATGACCAAATTTATGACAAGTATAACATTCAATATTTGATTTGTCATACCTTCCTTGATTTTGCCTCCATCCTTTCCCTCTTCCACGACCTCTTCTTGAATTAAAGTCTTGGCCTTTATTTTCTCTACTTGAAGGTGGTTGACTACCTCCTCTTCCGCCTCTACCACGACCTCTTCCATTTCCACGGCCTCTTTGTTGCGAGCCACGCCTTTCATCTTTCTCTTTGAAAGAAAATTTTGCTTGCAACGCTTGTTCAACCGATTCTTCTTTCGGTTTCTTCAACTTCTCTTCATGTGCTTGCAAGGAACTCGAAAGCTCGTCTATGGTCATGGTGTCCAAGTCTTTGGACTCTTCAATGGCAACAACAATAAAATCAAATTTTGAAATTAAGGATCGTAGTATTTTTGCCACGACCCTATCGTCTTTCAACTCTTCACCATATCTTTTCATTTGATTGACAATAGCCAAAACTCTCGAAATATAATCCACAACATATTCATTTTCCTTCATATGCAATGATTCAAACTCTCCTCTTAAGGTTTGGAGGCGAACTTTTTTCACTTTGTCCAAACTTTTAAAAGAAGTTTGAAGAATATCCCATGCTTCCTTGGAGGTTGTTGCATTTGCAACCTTCTCGAACATCTTGTCATCCAAACCTTGATGGATGAGAGTGAGTGCCTTTTGATCCTTCTTCTTTGAGGCAACGACATCTTCTGCTTCATCAACACCTGACTCTACTGGTTCCCAAACATCATAGGCACCAAGCAAGGCCTTCATTCGAATACACCAATTTCCATAGTTCTCTTTTGTAAGCATAGGAACTTGGAATGGTGTTCCGTTAGAATTCGTCATCTTTTCTCCAAGTTTGTTGTCTTCAACCACACCGGCTCTGATACCAAATGTTGGAGAAAAAAAATAATTTGGGAGAGCAAGACAACAAAACACTCAAACACTCACAACTCACTTTAAGAATGGAGAAGAAATGATATTTTTCATTCAACTTGACTTGTTCCAAATGGCTAGCATTCATGGGTATTTATAGTAGAACTCCTATATGTATCTAGCCTAAACCTCATGTAAACACATTAACTAAATTCACATTAGTCTACACTAGTTCATACATCTCATAATGAAGTTCACATTAGTCTACACTTGTTCATACATCTCATACTAATATGAACTAATCTAAACATATTTAATATAAATGTGAACTAATGGAAACAAGTTTATTATAATTTTAACAGGTAGGACTTATATTGATATACATTCAGCTTCATATTTGAATATGGTAGCTGTTTCAATTGGGTGCTAAGTGACTGAAGTGTAGAATGCAGTGCCAAACTGCACCGCTTAAATGTAACCTGACTTTGAATGCAGAAAGACATTGAAGTTGCAATCTTGAGGGTGAGTTAATTACTCCAAAATCGATTAGGTAGTGAAATCAAAATTAGTTCCACAAAATAATCTTCAGTTTGCTGATGACAACCGGTGCTATAACAGCTATGTGAGAAAGATACTTCAATATGTAATCAAATGGTCCAAATGATAGCTCAAAATAAAAATAACCAAAACGCTATCTCATAGAAACCAGAAAAAAAAATATTAGTGAGCTTCAAGTACCAATCTCGGTCCACAACACGTTGCAAGAGATGAGACCCTCGAATTGCTTCTAGGAAGCGCCCCCTGGGATTCCAACTCACTTATAATTCCTTGCACAACCTGCATTTCCACAAATAAAAAGAAAATGAAGTAAATTAGCCACAAACAAAAAAGACAAACTCAATTCACAATCACATCTCTGTAGAAATAAAGCATAATTCAATCAACTTAAGTTAACTTGGTCAGACTATGCTTCAATCAGAATATACTTATCCATTAGCTCTATTCTGCATGTCCCGTAAAATAATTTACTCCCTCTGTCCCATTTTATGTGACACCAAAAAGAATGATATCTTTCTATATTTAGAAATAATTAATTTTAAACTTCCCATTTTATCCATATATGAGATGATTTATAGTCATAGAAATGTCTATAGCATGTTTAGAGCACAAGTTTAAAAAGTCTTTCTTGTTTTCTTAAATTCCGCGCCGATCAAGCACATAAATTGGGACATAGGGAGTACTCCCTCCGGTTCACAATAAGTGTCCAATTTGCTTTTAGCACGCCCATTAAGAAAATGCTAAATCCTATACAAAAATACCTAGTATGACTAAACTACCCCTAATTAAACATTTAATGTGAGGAGTAAGAAAACTTTTTAGGGATATGTACATAGAGGTTATTTTGTAAAAACAAGTTGAATTTTTTCTTGATTACATAACTGGACACTTATTTTGAACCAAAATGAAAAAGCAAATTGGACACTTATTGTGAACCGGAGGTAGTATCTTTTAAGGAAAAGCTAAATCATAATTACCTTTCGAAAATCGCGAGATTGAGCTGAATCAAATATAGGCCAGACCTTATCGAAATCCTGAAAGATCAAAAGGAAACAAAAATGAGCATCAAATAAAAATCCATAAGCCTATATAAGCTAAAAAGTTCATTCAGAGTACCTTCGCGGATTGAGCAGGGCCTCTAAGAGAAGAAAGTAAGAAGTAAAGAAGCTGTTCTCCCAATTTAGGGTTAGAATGACGAAAAAGTCCAACACGAGGAGTGCCATTGTTAGCTCCTACTCCAATGATGGATGGATCCAGACCTAGTAACAAACAGTTAAGTGTACATTGCACTCTCTAACTCTATCTCCCTCTCCTTCTCTCTGTCCAGCGTCATTCCACACCTTCACTCTTCTCCGCCGGTAACTGGTTGGCTTTCCGACTTGATTACTGTTTTGTAATTATGAAAACAGCAAGTCCTTCTGGATAAATTAAGAATGGTCTGGTTGTTAGATCAATTAGGACTTGAGAGAGTTTGATCTGAGCAAATTCGGGGTGCATTTCTGAATTTTCAAGTTCTTATGTTGTAGTGGGGTCGGGAGGGATAAAGAAAAGTTTGAAATGCGTGGGAGGGGTGTCTTTTAACGTGAACAGCTGAACTGTTGAGTCAATGAGATGATTAACGTTTACCGGCCGGCTTGGTATTGTCATCTCCTGTTGCTTCGCAAATAGTCCCACAAGGATAGAGATGATGTTTCCGAATCATATGATAAGAATGTTATTTGCTTTCAAAAGAAGTCGAGTCACCCAACTATAGGAGTACACACTCATCATTACTGCTAAGCCATGGACCTTCAGAATAACTAAGGCAACTTTTTCCCACATTCAGAGAATCCTAGGAGTTTTAACACACAGTATTGTGTCATCTAAAAGAAGTTAAAAAGATATGCCAAATAGAATGAGGGAATTAACATTCAATGAGCTAATAAACCTCATATGTAAGTAAATATTCATGGTTCTGCTGGGAAATACAGCCTTTATTGCCAGAGCAAATAAATTTACCATACAGAATTAAATTATAATACATAAGACTGAGCTATTATTAAAGATGAATGGTGACTTTGGCTTTTGACGCTCGAAAAATAGAAGCCATAGACGCTGGGGAGAGCGAGGTGCACAATGATTTGTATGCAGTAACGCAAGATTTGAATCTCTCTTGTGTTGTTGCCTGCATATATGCAATGACTTGACTTGTGAGGACTCTCGAGAATACAATAGTGAGTAGCTAAATCTTAGAACAGGATAATAAAGTTCCAATACACAGGCATTGACACCGAAAAAGAAGGATAGAATGCACTGCGTTGTAGAATATAAATCTTTAGTACAAAGCAAGTTACATCTGTAATTGGCAGTCTTCTACTTCCTCCTCCCGCCCGTCCCACCGATTTGCACTCGCAAATGTATATTTCCTTTTGACCTCCTACAAAATGCTCTTCTTTTGATAAATGCTAAAAGAATATAACTGGTTTTTACAAGAATAAGTTTATCACATAAGAGGACAAACAAAGGAATTATATAACTAGAAGCTGACCTGTGAAGGTCCTTGATGTTTATCAGGATGCCACTTCAAAGCTGATAAACGGAAATTGCAAAGGAAGGTCATAGTGTCTCTACATTAATCTTTCATATATCTTGAGTATGGACTAAAGGAGAGCACAAAACTTTTAGAACTTACGCATTCTTGACATCCTCAATCTTCAGAGGAACTTTTCGGGGGCAAGCTGATAATTATTCTTTCAGAGTAAGAAGCTACATTTGGAATACATTTTTTTATCTTTCTTAAAAACAATAATTAACAGGTCAATAAATATTACCTACACCCTTTAATAAATTAGTTCTTACCTGTGTATCACCATCAGTCATGTAAAGGTAGTAGAGACAAACAATAAGAACGCTTTTTGACAAGTCAAATTTTCATTTTTTCTTTAAAGTAATATAAAATACAAATGTACATTAAGCAGTTCAAAGTCTTGAAATACAACTCCTACATGGTAAAAATGTGAATCAAGGCTGGTCCATCCTATTTTATGCAGTATTATACCCAGTGGCGGATCCAGGATTTTAAAGTTATGGGTGCTCGCCGATAAAACTTCAAAAAAAGAGGAAAAATGAATTTACTTGTGGGTGCTCGCTCAATATTTATCTAAATATTTGTACAGTTGCCTATATAAATTTATTAATATGATCAAAGTTAATGGGTGTTTAAGCACCCACAACTCCCCATGTGCATCCGCCACTAATTATAGTAGCCAACCAAAGCCAATAAACCATTTTTTATTTGGAAGACAAGTATTGCGTTCAATTCGAAAGGCATGGTTTTCACTTTTTAGTATGTCTCTTCATAGGATTGCTTCCAACACAAGTTTTCTCCATTGACATATAATAAAAGTTCTTTAGATGTAAACAAGTGATTGCTTTGTTCAACTGCTCTGTCACATGTGTTAGCAAAAGGAAAAAGTATCGGAGTGAGTACAAGGGATAAATAAATGAATGCATGAATGAGAACCGACCCGTCTTCCCTTCTTTCTCTCGCAATTCACTCTGCCCTCCTCCATATTTCTTCCTTTTCTGATATCTCTTTCTTGCCTGAACACATCCTTCTTGAGCTTTTCGTGTAACAACCTTTCTTTATTACTTAGCTAGAGCCCGTTTGGATTAGCTGATTTAAAGTAGCTGCTAAGCATTAGGTGCTGAAAAGCACTTTTAAGTGCTGAAACTGATTTAATAAATAAGCAGTTACGTGTTTGGGTACAAGTGCTGAAATTGATAATAAGTTGCTACAGTATTTGATAAAAAAGTGTTGATAAGCTCTTTTTCTGTTATAATGACTTAAATAACTTTAGAACTGTTTACACTTATAAGGGCGTAATTTTCTTCAAAATTTTTGATTCCAGATCAATTCAAATACAAAATATTCTATTTGTCATGTTATTTTAAATACACCAAAAAATTTGATATGTCCTCATTTATTATATACAGTTCAAAGATTAATACACAATCACATAGATGTAAGTATGCAAAGAACTAGAGAAGTTGCTTATCTTAAATAGTCAATGAGAATTGCAGACTTGAAGAGGTGGAGGGTGGGGAGTGGGGAGTGGGGGGAGGGGGGGTTAGGTTGAACACTTGAGACGGTGAGTATCGATGTAGGAGTTTTGTTCTAAAAAGAAATATTTTAAGGATAAAATAGTAAAAATCTTGGTCAAACTTAAAGTTCTTATAAGCAAAAAGCTGGGGGTGACCAGCTTATGGCTTTTGGCTTATTTTTGACTTATAAACACTTGGCTTATAAGCACTTTTAACTTTACCAAACGCGTAGATAAGCCGAAAAGTGCTTATAAGCTAGTTTGACCAGCTTATAAGCTTAGCCAAACACCCTCTTACTTCTTTTTATCTTACTTATTGTCTTATTTTTTATTTTTTCATCAATCAATTTGAATCACTTTGGGTTTATCATCAAGTATGATTATGGGTCTCTCTTTTTTTTTCTCTCTGTTTATTTAAGTTATTTGTGCTTTGATCTGATTCTTGATACATATTTTAGGTTTTTCTTTTGTGGGCTTTTGCTATCCAGTGTAGTCGATGCGAAATATTTGAAATGTAAATTAAAGGAATTAGCGTTTTAGCTTGACTTGCTAGCTATCTATCTTTGAGATTTCCTCTGTAATTTAGGGGTCAATTTGGGACAGGTTTTAATCTTTTTGGATTGATGTAAATTAAAGGAAGTATATTTGTGGCTTGCATCTATCTATCTATCTCTGAACTTGCACATTTACAACTACTTTACCTGTTTGCTCTTGTAATTTATGGGGTTTTCATGTGTCAATTTGGGAAAAGTTTAATCTCTTTGGATTATGAAGTATGGTACAGCACGGTAATCAAAACTCAAAAAAAAATGGAAGTGTGAATGTTATGAATCTTGCTTCATTTTGGTTTGAGGAAAGTTGAAAGTTCAGTTCTTTGTATTACAATCTGTCAGAGAGCCAAAGTTTGGAGTTCCTCAATGCAAAAAAGTGGTATTTTTGCTATTGAGCTGAAAAATAATTTTTTATTTTCTCAAATTAGAAACAAATAGAAACTGATATAAACATCAAGATTTAAGACTTGAGACCTTAAACATATCCTTTTATATGCAAGCATTAGAAATGCCAGCGGAAAAAATTAAATTCATGAAGAATCAAAAATTTCAAGTGCATTAGAAATAAATGGTAACTGAATTAGCTGGCTCAACTCTGAAAATTGAGTGATGATAATTGTCTTCACAAAATTTCAACTTTTTTCCCTTAGATTTTTCATGTTTTTTTCTCTCATCCTGCTTCATGCTTACTGTTTAGTTGATTTTTTTTTTTTGCTTTATGCTTATCTGATAGCAACGAGTAAAATGTTGCTTTTTGGTTACTTTACGTTTCACTTTTGGTGTTTTGATTATTATGTAAAGATTTGTTTGAGTCCAAGAAAGGAACCCGTCAGCTGATTGTATATTTTGTATCAAATTTCGTATGGAGATAGTCATACTCATATTTTTAGTTCCATTTTGTGGAGGCATGTAGATTTTCAAATTATCTTCTTTATTATTGCAGTTCTAGCGATCCGTTGTGGTTGTTTCTACTTCTGTTATTCAGTGGCACTCGAACCAGAAGGTAAATTTTCTAAAATCTCGTGATTTATTTTTAGGTATTGTAAGTTTTTGCTTGAGTTCTTTTAAAAAATTATAAAACATATATAGGTATTAGACAATGTTGAAAATATTTTCAGTAATACAAATACGCACTTGACTTCTCCTTCAGGAAATAGATGAGTGACATGTCGAGTAAAAATCATAAAAATGAAAGCTCCGAAAAAATACATCCTGACAAGAAGGCTAGGCGACGCGAATTATACCGGATGATGCAAGACGATAAAAAGGAGGCTCTCCTAGCGCGAGCGCGAGAGCGAGCAATTAGTAAGGGTGAAACAAGTGGCCGGCAACTTCCTGCCTGCTCGCTAATTAATAGCTCTGTTACCGCATCATCCTCTATGAGTGCTAATACTTCAAGCGAGCAATATCTTCCTTTTGTGGGACATTCAATATATGAAACAGGTTAGAGAGCTAGACTGTCATTTCTTGATGGTATACGCAATTATAAATACGTATATGCATTTATAACTATCAAAATTATATATTTATACTTGTTATTGTTGTATCCCAGGATCTACATCTAACACAAATCATGAACAATATACTGAAGAGTCAATAACAATTCAACCATCAACTGATTATGTTATGTTAAAGACTGTTCCCAAATGCAAATTCTGCGGAGCCAAAAAATTTGAATACGAACCACCCGCATTTTGTTATCGCAAAGGCACTGTCAAGCTGATTTCACATCAAGTACCACAAGAGTTAAGAAATCTGTATCTAGGAAATACTGAAGAATCAAAGCATTTTCAAACCTACATAAGAACATACAATAATATATTTGCTTTCACATCCCTGGGAGTAAGCTATGACAAAGAGCTGGCAAAAAGGAATAAAGGTATTTATACATTTCGAGTTCAGGGACAAATGTATCATTTCATAAATGACTTGATACCAAGTAATGAAAAAGGAAAAAATCTACAATTATATTTCTATGATAATGAAAATGAAGTGAGCAATCGAATGGCATGTTCCAATAAATTGAACGAGGATACTGTGAAAAATTTAATGGAAATATTAAAAACCAATCCTCACACTACGTTTTTGAAATCCTTAATAAATATCCCACAATTATCAGACTTCTACATTGCGCTTNGTATTTATAGTAGAACTCCTACATGTATCTAGCCTAAACTTCATGTAAACACACTAACTAAATTCACATTAGTCTACACTAGTTCATACATCTCATAATGAAGTTCACATTAGTCTACATGCTAATATGAACTAATCTAAACATATTTAATACAAATGTGAACTAATGGAAACAAGTTTATTATAATTTTAACATCCCCCCTTAAACTTGTTTCATCACTCCAAGCGCCATCCTTAGCTTTTGAAAAACTTCAATCTTTAATGGCTTGGTGAAAATATCCGCAATTTGATCTTGCGACTTCACATGCTCAAGCTCCACAACTTTATTAGATATACAATCTCTAATAAAGTGATACCTTGTATCTATATGCTTGCTCCTTTCATGAAATACAGGATTTTTGGCTAACTCGATAGCCGACTTGTTGTCAACAAAAATCTTTGTGGCATCCTTTTGTGGTTGGTGAAGTTCCTCCAACAAACTTCTTAACCAAATTGCATGACAAACACATGAGCAAGCTGCAACATACTCCGCCTCACAAGTTGACAAAGTAACAATTGGTTGTTTTTTAGAATTCCATGTAAATGCAGAATTTCCAAGAAAGAAAACAAACCCAGTAGTACTTTTACGATCATCAATATCACCAGCCCAATCACTATCACAATATCCCACAAACTTAGAATCCTTAGAAGATGAATAAAGAATTCCATAATCAAGTGTATCTTTGATGTACCGAAGTATTCTTTTTGCTACCTTTAAATGGGAGGTAGTAGGAGCTTCCATAAAGCGGCTCACAAGTTCAACACCATAAAGAATATCCGGCCTTGTGCATGTCAAGTACCTTAAGCTTCCAACAAGACTCTTGAAAAATGTGGGATTTACATTTTCTCCATCTCCATGCTTGGATATTTTAACTCCACATTCAACGGGGGTGCTCACGGGATTGCAATTATCCATCTCGAACTTCTTGAGAATTTCCTTTGCATATTCTCCTTGAGAAATAAAAATCCCATCCTTCCTTTGTTGCACTTGAATGCCAAGATAGTAGGACATTAATCCAATGTCCGTCATCTCAAATTCTCTAGCCATTGCTTCCTTGAATTCTTCAAACATCTTAGGATTATTTCCTGTAAAAATCAAGTCATCTACATACAAGCAAACAAGTAAAATGTCTCCATTTTTAGCAATTTTTACATAAAGTGCATGTTCATGTGGACATTTTGAAAAACCATTTGCTTGAAAATATTTATCAATTCTACTATTCCAAGCCCGCGGAGCTTGCTTCAACCCATATAAAGCCTTTTTCAATTTCAAGACTTTATTTTCTTGTCCTTCAACCTTATAGCCCAAAGGTTGATCAATGTAGACTTCTTCCTCCAATACGCCATTCAAAAAAGCTGACTTCACATCCATTTGATGGATTTTCCATTGATTTTGGGCGGCCAAGGCAATGACAAAGCGAATTGTTTCCAAACGAGCAACCGGTGCAAATACCTCTTCATAGTCAATACCGGCTTTTTGCTTGTATCCTTTAGCTACTAATCTTGCTTTGTACTTTTCTACTTCACCCTTGGAATTCTTCTTTAGCTTGTACACCCATTTGACTCCAATGGTGCTTTTTCCTTTTGGAAGTGTGACCAACTCCCATGTTTCATTCTTTTTTATTGCCTTGATTTCTTCATCCATGGCATCTCTCCATTTGGAATTTTGGAATGCATCCTCAAAGCTTATAGGCTCACTATCCACCAATAAACAAAAATGAGTAAAATCATATAAATCATTTCTTACCACTTCCGTGTTTTCATACAAGTCACGGAGACTTCTACTCTTGTGAGGTGCTTCACTTGAACTTGAACTTGATTCCTCCACTTCTTGATTTTGTGGCGGAGGTGTTGATAATGGTGAGATAGGTTGCTCCACATCTTCTTCATCATCATCAAATAATGGACTAAAAGAGTAATCTTGCTCTTTAGTCTTCCAANCTTGTTGTCGACAGATAAGGCCCAGAATAGACCCGACTTAGTTAGCCGAATATTTCGAGCAAAACTAGAAGAGCTTAAAAAGGATATACTAAAAAGACAAATATTTGGTAAAGTTGCAGCATTTATGTACACGGTCGAATTCCAAAAACGGGGACTTCCGCATGCTCCTTTTCTTATTGTACTCGATAAAAAATACAAACTACTGACTCCTAAGGCATATGATAAATTTGTTTGTGCTGAATTACCGGATCCTAAAAGAAACTCTGATTTATTTAAACTTGTTATACAACATATGCTACATGGTCCTTGCGGTCAATTAAATCCAACTAGCCCTTGTATGAAGAAAAAAAAACGGACATTTTAATTTAAGTTTCCAAAAGAGTTTGCTAAACAGAAGAAAAAATTCATACCCTAATTATAGAAGATGAAATACAGGAAAATCTGTGGAAATTAGAGGACAACTTTTTGATAATTCATGGGTTGTTTCTTACAATCCATACTTACTTGGTAAATTTAATTGTCATATAAATGTGGAGATTTGCTCTGATATTAAAGTTGTTAAGTACATTTATAATATATTTGCAAAGGACATGATAAAATTGCATTTCATATACATCCTAATGACGAATATAGAAGTAGATGAAATAAAAGAATATCAATCTGCTAGGTGGGTGTCACCACCTGAGGCTGCATGGCGCATATTTGCTTTTCTTATCAGTGAAATGATTCCAAATGCATACCATCTTCAACTCCATCTTGATGGACAACAAATTATTTCCTTCAAAAATACAGACAATATTAGTAGAATTGTAAATAATCCTATGATTAAAAAAGGAAAAATGCATAAGTACCCTCCTGACCTATACCCGGATTTCTAACTACACACTTTTTCTTTGCGGGAATCCTATTACCCCCTAAACTTATTTTAAATGGAATTATTTGCACCCTTAAGGCTAACGTAGCAGAGTGTGTATTTCACTCTCCCAAAGGAGAGTGAGATGAGAAGAAAAAAAAACGATTTTTAGATTATCTTTTATTCGTTTTTACCATTTTTTCTTACTTTTCTCCTTTTCCTTTTCCTTTTCCTTTTCCTTTTCCTTCTCCCGTTTCTTTGTCTTTTTTCTTTTACTTTTTTTTTCGTTTCTTCTCTAATTCCGGCGGATATTCATTCACCGGCGACTTTGTCTAACCGTTTTTCTTTCATTTTTTCTTTTCACACACAAATTAAACTCTCAAAAAGATCTATTCATAAGCAAAGCGAATTACACTCAGATTTGGGGGAAAAAATTCATCATCGGAAAACCTTCCCACGCCGGAAAAAAAAAATGTATTGAAATTTTAACTGGAAAAAGTTTTCTCAGCTTATATTCATTTTTATTTCTTTTGCTCTTCCTCCCACACATAAATTATACTTTCAAGAAAAATTTATATATATAAAAAACAAAACACACTTAGATCGGGATAAAAATCTATTGCCGGAAAAAAAAAATCGCCGGAAAAAATGGTGTTTGTGAAATTTCGACGACCACCATTTTGTGCCGCCGGTGACCAAAACAAAAAAAAAAGGAGTGAAATAACCAAAAAAAATGAGAATAATAAGAAATAAGAAAAAAGGATAAGAAAAAGAAGAAAGAATAAAAAAAGTACTAAAAATACATGTGGGGGCGCATGTAGCTCACCATTTGCCAAGAGTTTGGTTGTCAGCGTTAAGGGTGCAAATAATTATATTGAAAATAAGTTTAGGGGGATAATAGGATTCCCGCAAAGAAAAAGTGTGTAGTTGGGAATCCGGGTATAGGTCAGGGGGGTACTTATGCATTTTCCCATTAAAAAAACAATGTTAACTGAATTTTTTAGAATGAATAGCGAAAATAAAATGCTATGACATTGAATTTATTATACCGGGAATTTCTAGAATATTTTGTATGGTCCGTAACATACAAAATGTGGTCGCATCGTCAACAAAGATATGCTATTGGTAGAGTTGTGACATGTCATCCAACCGAAGGAGAAAGATACTATCTTAGATTGCTCTTAATGAATGTAAGAGGGCCGAAATCGTATAAACATTTGCGAACTGTAAATGGAATAACTTGTGACACGTTTAGAGAAGCTGCGGAAAAAAGAGGATTATTACTTTGCGATAATAATTTAATAGAATGCATGTCAGAAGCAGTAAGTTACCAAATGCCACACAGTTTAAGACACTTATTTGCTGTACTATTAGTTTATTGCAATCCCGCTAATCCAAGAGAGTTTTGGGAAAAATTTGAAAGCCCGATGTCTGAAGATTTCAAAAAAATACCCAAACATGCATACAAGAGAAATTCGTTGCAAAGTACTAAATCATATTAATGATATTCTTCATTCAATGGGTCGTGATATCAACGAATTTGAACTAACTCAGGGCAAAATTCAACCATCTGCAACAGCCAAAGAAGCTAAAGATGTACATTTTGAAAGGAATATTATCGTTAATGAACAAGATTTACTATTGCCATATAAACTAAACATTGAACAAAGAAGAGCTTACAATATAATCCTTGATACAATATTCTCAAATAAACCCGGAGCATTCTTCATTGATGGTCCAGGCGGAACTGGAAAAAGCTTTTTATATCGTGCCTTATTAGCTACAGTGAGGCACAGAGGATTTATAGCATTAGCGATTGCGAGTTTAGGTGTTGCTGCTTCACTTCTTCCTGGAGGTCGAACTGCTCATTCTCGATTCAAAATACCTATTGATGTTGATGAAAATTTTAGTTGCAATATTAGTAAACAAAGTTCACTGGCATCATTGATTCGAGATGCAAAACTAATAATATGGGACAAAATTTCAATGGCAAAAAAAGAAATGATTGAAGCACTAGATTTGCTCCTTAGAGATTTAATGGAAACAACTATGTTGTTCGGCGGAAAGGTTATTGTATTCAGTGGCGATTTTAGACAAACTCTTCCCGTTGTCCGTGGTGGACAAAGGGAAGATTTTGTTCGCGAAAGCTTACTATGTTCTGAAATTTGGCATCAGCTTGAAAAATTACAACTGTCCGAAAATATGCGTACGAAAACAGACCCAGCTTTTTGTGAATATTTGTGAGAATTGGTAATGGAAAAGAAAGAAAACATGATAAGAGCAAAATAGAAATTCCCCGTCCACTGATCATACCCTTTACCACTGAAAAAGATTCCTTGAATCATCTATTTAAAGTTACTTATCCTGATTTATATTTAACTCTCTTTGATTGAAAGAGGATGATTCCTATAATACATTACTCCAGTCGAGTCCAATGAAATTTCAAAATGAAGATATTTTTATCAAATATTTCTTTTATTACTTCTCGCGCAATTCTAACTACAAATAACGACTTCATTGATGAAATAAATGATATGCTAATTGCTCAATTTTCAGCTAATGAAAAAGTCTATATATTTAGCTACCGATGAAACAATTGATCCAAAAGATCAAAGTGAATATGAAGATTTTTTGCACGCTTTAAATCCTCCTGGTTTACCTCCTTATAGATTGTGTCTAAAGAAAAATTGTCCGATTATATTATTAAGAAATTTGAATCCCTGCGAAGGTTTGTGCAATGGGACACGATTAATATGTAATGATTTCAAATCTCATATTATTAGTGCTACAATATCCAGTGGTGATTTTAAAAATACACATGTATTCATTCCGCGAATACCACTATTAACATCATAAGACGAAAAACTGCCCCTTCAATTTAAAAGAACACAATTTCCAATACGGTTATGTTTCGCCATGTCTATAAATAAAGCTCAAGGCCAAACATTAGATTTTGTTGGCATTTATTTGCGAGGACCTGTATTTTCTCATGGTCAATTGTACGTTGCTTTATCAAGAGCTAAAGGTTCTAACTATGTCAAGGTATTAATTAGACCGGCTATGACGATGATGATGATTGCTCCACATATAATGTAGTTTAAGATGAAATTATCGAAAAAGCTTTTTCTGTAAGTTAGACAATCATTCCTAATAGTAAGTGTGACGTACAACTAGTTCACTCTTTGGATTCTTTGATTTTGTATTATAATCATTTTGACAATCTTATGTTTGCTCGTTATTATATTGTGATGTGTTATAATTGCAGATTACGTCTAGATGGCAGAAAGATTCAACATCAATGTGATTACTCCAAAAACAAAAGAAAGGACCTGCAAGATACAAGTAGTTGATAAAGGCAGACCTAGAGACAACAGAGATAAAACGAAAAAGTATCAACTGATGATTTTGCAAGATGAAGAGGTAATCTTCAGAGGATTCATAAGTTTGCCAATAGTAATTAAGTTAATATTATCCTAATTGTGCTTTATTTTGTTACAGGAAAATCAAGTGGAATGCATTATATTCAATGCGGAGATAATGCATTTTGAAGATCTGTTTTGCCCTTTCCATACTTACTTGGTGTCAGTTGCACTGGTCAAAGATCTATATGTATGGAAATCCACTACAACTGAGGATCAAACTCATGTTGGCTTTCAAGATCGGCAGGTCAGCATGAGATTGTCTGAAATAGAATTTCTAATATACCTGACGATGCTTGTGTGATTTAGTTTAAGATTATTTTTGCTCAAATTTCTCAATTGGCAAATCTCCTTTTGTTCATGCTATATTTTCGTTACTAGAATGCTTTCGTTTCCTTTCACCAATAATTTTATTTTGAAATAAAGACACTAATAAACTTTTGGCTGTAATGGTTCTTGTGATGAACTTAATGAGGAAAATGCCGAGACTAATGAAATGTTTTTACTTTTTGGAGAAGCCATTAAGCTAGGTCGCGATTCATTTGGATATATAATCTATTACAACCTATATTCTACTTTGTAATAGGCATAGTTTGGCCTTTAAAGCTAGAAAAGTTAGAATTGAAATTACGTTTAACTCGTTAAACATTGCATCCAATAAGGCCAAATTAGATCCTTAAAGCTCGAAAGTCAGTCATTCTCATCAGACTATAGGAAAAATGTCGTGATACTTAATTTGTGCTCATATTTCTTATTGGGAAAGAGCACTACTTCTGCTACTTTATAAAATAATATATGAAGTCATTGGTCTTTGCTGGCATCTAGAATTTGGGAGGCCCTCTGATTTACTCCTGAGATCACAATGTAGTATGCTGTTTACGATGTGTCAAAATTGACACATCTCTGCTAAAATGTGAAATTGCAGAACGCTTTTCTAAAACACTTAAACTTGTCGATTTTTAAATAAATGATTTGAGTAAGCAACTCCTACTATACTTTTAAAACCACAGGAATTCAGCTGATGTAAGCTTTAGGCTACTCGATTATGGTTTCAGGCGATCATTTTGCTATTTGGGATGTATTCTTGATTTTCCTTTCCTAACATTTATTACTACTGGAAGTAATAGTTTTCATTGCTTCTCTTCCCTATTTTTCTGCGAGTAGGAGTTCTACTAATAATAATATTGTTACAGCCGACATTTCTGTGCAAAATGTTTGGTGTGGACAAAGATCACTTGATTTAGCCCATGTCTTTGCCTACAGCAATATTTGAAGAGAGGTTTCTGCAGCATCCAAGTTCCCTTTCAGATAGGATAATATGCCGTACAACCTTCCTGAATATTTATACTAATACTGATTCTTGGTTCTTGGTTGTTGATGGGTATCAGTATTAGTATAAATATTCAGGAAGGTTGTACGGCATATTATCCTATCTGAAAGGGAACTTGGATGCTGCAGAAACCTCTCTTCAAATATTGCTGTAGGCAAAGACATGGGCTAAATCAAGTGATCTTTGTCCACACCAAACATTTTGCACAGAAATGTCGGCTGTAACAATATTATTATTAGTAGAACTCCTACTCGCAGAAAAATAGGGAAGAGAAGCAATGAAAACTATTACTTCCAGTAGTAATAAATGTTAGGAAAGGAAAATCAAGAATACATCCCAAATAGCAAAATGATCGCCTGAAACCATAATCGAGTAGCCTAAAGCTTACATCAGCTGAATTCCTGTGGTTTTAAAAATATAGTAGGAGTTGCTTACTCAAATCATTTATTTAAAAATCGACAAGTTTAAGTGTTTTAGAAAAGCATTCTGCAATTTCACATTTTAGCAGAGATGTGTCTATTTTGACACATTGTAAACAGCATACTACATTGTGATCTCAGGAGTAAATCAGAGGGCCTCCCAAATTCTAGATGCCAGCAAAGATCAATGACTTCATATATTATTTTATAAAGTAGCAGAAGTAGTGCTCTTTCCCAATAAGAAATATTAGCACAGATGAAGTATCACGACATTTTTCCTATAGTCTGATGAGAATGACTGACTTTCGAGCTTTAAGGATTTAATTTGGCCTTATTGGATGCAATGTTGGATGAGTTAAACTTAATTTCAATTCTAACTTTTCTAACTTTAAAGGCCAAACTATGCTTATTACAAAGTAGAATATAGGTTGTAATAGATTATATATCCAAATGAATCGCGACCTAGCTTAATGGCTTCTCAAAAAAGTAAAAACATTTCATTACAAATGCCTCCCCGATCTCCATACATGCATCTCGAGCAAATTTTATCGCTGGAACATGTGTGTTGTTGTCTTCTTGGATAAAATTTACTATACAAATTATCCTAACATCCTGTATTAATTACTCTTTTTGAATGCAGTTACGTTCACTTTTGCGCCTGCTTTTTGGATGCTCCTCTACTCGTTAAATGTTGCGGCGACATGAGGTTAGCGTATTTGATTACAAATCTAAATTTCAATTGCTTTTTTTCAACTTAACTAAATATTCATTTTGCTATATTATTTTGATAGTAAACTACTGAAAGTTTTACTAAAATATTGAGATATAAAACTATACTATAATAATATAGAATATATAATAGTAATTAATAAGAGGTTTGGTTGGTACTAATAACAACTCTTATATTGTCTTTCTTGTGATCTTTAACTTTTTACTTGTATTTCTATTTGAATTCTCTGCTCATGTAAAGAGTCTTACACACAAGAGATTTAGTGAAAATGGTTTTACCTATTTCAATGTAAGTATCCTTTATTTAATTTCAATAATTAATAATCTTTTTAGTTTGCGTAAAAATATATCAAAGAAGTCATAAAATTGGAGAGGTCAAACTTATTTCTGTACATTGTTTGACATAGCTCTCCTTGGTAGTAAAACCAACCATCATTTTGAAAGACAAACAAATATCACGGCAGAATTTTCCCCTTGGCATTAAGAATCAAAAGTACACATGATCAAAGAAGTATAACACGTTAACCATCATTTTTGGTGCAAGGCACTGAATGATTTACTCTTCTACCTCTTCACTGCACATTTTAAAATTAATTCAAATGCCGAAAAGTAACTTTTATCTAATAGCATTGAAGCCATAGCCAAGAAAGGTAGAAAGTTTAGAGATATGGTAAAGTCTCTCTCCAATAAGTCTTTTGTTTGTAGGCGAATTGAACTTTGGATGCTTGTACAAAAAAATAAAAAATTTAACTTTGGATGCCAATTGAATAGAAAATCTATAAATTTGTTGGAACCAAATTTTGTACAGAAAGACCTTCTTAGTTCCTCCAAGTCTCTAGGGGCAAAAAAGAACAACCTTGGCTATGTGCAGAAAGTCCTTCTTAGTCCATATTTCACATCAGAACATAAGGAATGAAACCAAAGACATAGTCTGCTTGGCTATGTGCTAACCTTTACATAGCCTACTTGGTTTTGTTAAAGCAAGCTTAATCGAATTACATTAGTGGTGTTGTTTACAGAGCATTGCATTTGCTGTCTTTAACTCTTTTTTTGGCTTTCGTCGCTCGGTATACTTTTTTACTATGTTGGAAAATGATGAAATTTCAAAAACACTTCAACATGTCAGATTTGTTTTGATGTTCTGTTTTGTTTTGCTTTTATGGCCACGCTTAAATCACCAGTAATTTAAATTGATCTTTCTTGGCATAAATTTAAATGTTTAAGCTACAAAGTTTATCGTAATTGCTTTTCTGTTTCAATTATTTTCTGTTTCATATATGCTCCGACTATTAAACCAGTACTTTTTTGTGTTGCTTACCTGAAATTTTGCCATGTTGTGTATTCCAATTGTTCGCTTCTACAACAAGCATGTAATCATCGTTGTAACCTTCTAAATTATAACACATTTATTTGTTTGCAAATATTTTTGGCGAAGAACTAATAGGAAAAGGACCAGAAAGAAGACCAAAGACCGCATATGTAAATAGTTGTATCATACATGTTGTAACTGTTGTGGCACTTTAGGCATCCCTTAATGTGATGCTCTCGTGAATGCAAACAATATATATTTTGTTCTAAATATATGTAAATTAAGTGTGTACCACTTAGCATAAAATATTGTCTACTAGATTCCATACTTACATCATTAATTTTTATTATATTTATAATTAGATAGCACGCAGAGTTAAATAACGTTGGGCCCGTGCTGGCACGGGCTGCACCAACCTAGTGTTTATTCTACTCCATGCTTGTCATGGACACGTGTAGTCCATTGCTTTGTACTGCAGCATAATTTTGTACTATTAAACTTAGTTAGATTTAGAGCCTGTTTGGCCAAGCTTCTGGGAGGCCAAAAATACTTTTTTTTCCCAAAAAATTGAGTTGTTTGGCCAATAAAGAAAAGTACTTTTTGCCAGCAGCACAAGCAGTTTTTCTGCTTTTGGGAAGAAGCAGAAAATTTTAGCTTCTTCTAAGAAGCAGAAGCAAAAGTAGAAAATTAATTTATTCAAGACAAAGCTATCCCCACCGTAAATTTATATTTTCCAAATTATCCCTTACAAATTTAAGTTTTTTCGTTTCATTTTTTGTTTCTAGTTTTTACCATCCTATTTAAATTAAAGATATCATATATATGAATCATATTGTAACTTTTTAAAATATTTATTGACTTTTTTTGTTTTTGATCTTTTTTTTGTATAATGTCTCGTAACTTTATAAATTATCTTCTTCTTTTTTCACACTAAAGCAAATTATCTGCATCTTCTTTGGATTATCAATTTTCTTCCTACAAATAATTATTTACAATTTCTTCTATTATATGCTATTAGTTCCCGAATCTTTAAAACAGTTATCAAATCTGATTTGTGAAAATGACCTATAAATAGGTAATAAATTTACAATTGCATAATGTATCTATATATTAGTAAAAGAAGAAGAAAATGCATCCATATTTAGTCAATGGCAGCTTCACAATAGGCCACTTGGCATTTTAGGACAAAGAAAGGTTAGGTAATAATTAGTTTCTTTTTGAATTTAAATTTTTAAAAAGTAAATTAATTATACATTATATGTTATTAATAATTATTTACTCTTTTTGAATCAGAACTTAAACATACTTAACTATTTATTTATGATTTTTTATATATTTAAAATTATTTTTATTTTACGCTCAATGTCATCTTTCAAGTTTGACACTCAAAATCATCTAGCTATACATAATTTTATCCGACAATATTCTTTTACCAATAAAAAATTCAACTATTATGCTAATGAAGACATTACTGCAGAGATTGATGAAGGAGATCAGCCTTCTGCTATTCCTTTAGAAATGCGAGGCAAGTCTTCTACTAATATGGGAGCGTTGTGTGATAGAAGTAGGGATGAAATTGTTGAGAAGTATTATCATGTGTGAGTGACTTTACTTTTTATTTCATGATGGATTATCAATATGTAGTAATTTACGGATAGACTTCTAATTTATACTGAATGATGTTATTTTAATTATTCAAATCATCATATAAAAACAAGTAGTTATACTGGATAATATCATATACTAGTATAACTATATATGTAAAATTGATTGAAATCTTTAATATGTTTGTTTACTTCATATTTTATATTTTAATTAAATAAAATAAAAAATAATAAAAGTCTCTTACGATAAATATTTAAGTTTATTTTTATGTTTAAAAGAATTATACGACCTTGGTACTATCCTCGTTGGTAATTTGACACTCAAAAGCACTTTTTGAAATGATTGGCCAAACACAAATTATTTACCAAATGTTGAAAAAAGTACTTCTTAAATGAATTGGCCAAACACAAACAGTTTTTTTTTCAAAAGTACTTTTAAAAAAAAATACTTCTGAAAAAAAGTACTTTCATAATAAGCAGATTTTGGCAGCTTGGCCAAACGGGCTCTTAGATTTTATTTTAGAAAAATTAGCAAGTCAAAGTTATAGAACATGTATTGTCCATGAAATATTTATATTTCTGGGGTGATTAAATTTGTGTTGCCAAAGTGGTAATCCCTTTATTTTTTAATACGCAAATCAATTAATTTTTTGATTACTTTTTACTAGCATATTAAATAGCTATATAACTAAAATGTTAAGTAGATAGAAAATATAACTTAATATTTTTATTGTTTTTAATTAAATTTAGAGTCTAACGTTTCATGATTTTTATCCATTTCTGTAACCAATCACACTTGTGGTAATCTCTTATTTTCAAGAAGCTTCTCTTATTTTTTCAATAGACAAACTAAACTATATTTGAGATTTATTCTCGTAAAAGAAGGGAAAACTTGAGATAATCAGGTGCGGCCCGACCAGTTTTGTGGTCTAAACCAAACTTTACGAGGGCCTTAACTTTTTAAAAAATAATTATTTATTTATTTGAAGTATATATTTCTGACATTTCTTAGATACAAAGTTGTTAATAATTTTCTTAGAATCAATAACTCCTAATAAGTCTTTCTTAATTGACAATATAGTTAATCCATTTAACCTTTCTTAAGACATTGTTGATCTTAGGTAGGATTTTATCAATTTTAATTTTGAAAATTCTTTCCGTTAAAGCAACGGTAACAAGAGTTATTGACATTATTCTATAAGTAATACAGGCATTTGGAAAAGAATCAAATCTTTTTATTTGATCGAGTGTATCAATTAAGCCGTTATCTTCTAATTGTACTATTTTTCTTAATACTTTTAATTTCGAAAATAAATCTATACCATCAATATCGAATTGATTATTATGCTTTAAGGAACATTCAATATTAAGGCAATATTTTTTTAAATATTCATCATCTAGTGACCTTAATTTTTACCGCTAAATAGAAAACCAAAAATATTTTTACATGTTTCGAATTGTTAAATCTATTTTGAAGTGAAAAAATAGCCTCGTCTAATATGAATAAAGTAATCAACTCCAAAGACTCTTCGAAAGATTTTGAGATTTTATTATCAACATTCTCATCAAATTGTTACTTCCTATATATCACACGTTTCTTACGAAATTCGGGTTCGATATTCATTTCATGTGCAATTTTTATGGCAGAAATCGGAGCAGTTGTATTGGAAAAAATTATATTTATATATAAAGGTGACGTGTCAAGACACGTGGATTAATCAAATGGTCAAAGATCGCAATTAGACGCGAGTCAGGAGTTACAACAGATACGAGCAAAGAAAGAGGAAGAGGCACGGGACATTAGACAAGTAACACGGCGCCCGTACCTATTTAAGTCATTTATATCCGAGAATCAGAAGGAATGAATCTGACAATAGAAAAGAGTGCAGATACGGCATTTAATGAGCACTAAATGCTGAATACGTTAGAGAATATATTTTGAATGTAATGATTGTGTAACGTAGCATTCAATATCTTTAATTACTCATAATAGCCTCATTATGATTCGAGCAAAACGTATATTCTCAAAGGTACCTATAAAAAAGAGATATATGATCAGTTGTAAGGACACGAAATACTATTGGAATAGACATTGATTTATTTGTTTCTCTTGATTACCATCTTGCTATCCAGAATTACTTCTTTTTATTCATTTTCTTGATTATCAGTAACCCGAGTTCTTCTAAATTTTTAGCTTTGACTAAAAATCCATTTTTTGGTTAAACAAATTGGTTTTGTTATCGGGAATCTGATAATCTATTTTCTTTTCGCTTAACTTTCCTTGATGCATCAACTATGTCGAACAACAATGATAACACTCAAGGAAACCAAATGAATCAACAAAATCAGGAAGATCCACAGCATATTAATGCTCGAGTTTCTACTCCACACGGCTCACCACGACAATCTCGTGAGGGTACTCCTGATGGGTCTCAAATAAACGAGCATGGTCAATTTGAAAATGCTGAAGCTGTTGATGAGGCTTTGCAAAAATTAAGTGTTGCTCAGGTCAATAAAGTTGTTGAGGCACTTGTTAATCAGTTACATGTTGCAGCACCCACACCTAATCCAAATAACAACACTTTGGAAAACCCTCGTTCTGGGCTTGTTAACTCAGGCGGTGGACGAACTCCCAGCGAATCTCAGGAGAGAGAACCAAGTAATGTATTTAATTCCGATTTACAAAATTTAGTACTAACCTTGCAGAAACAGCTCAAGGAGCAAAGTGAGCGCATAGAACAGATACCTGGGGTGCCACCCATAATCAAAGGGGTAGATATGGATAAATATTCGCAACAACCCTGGAAGCCGAGTGCTGCCCCACTTCCAATTCCAAAAAAGTTCAAAATGCCTGATATTCCAATATATGATGGAACAACAGACCCACGAGACCACGTGACTGCATTCACAACAAGCGTAAAAGGCAATGATTTGACTAAGCAGGAGATTGAATCAGTATTAGTCAAAAAATTTGGTGAAACACTCACCAAAGGAGCGCTAACCTAGTATTCTCTTTTACCCGAAAATTCTATTAATTCTTTTGTTGAGCTTGCAGATTCTTTCATCAAAGCACACTCGGGAGCTCAAAAAGTAGAGAAAAGAATGGAGGATATTTTCAAAATCAAGCAAGGGGACTCAGAACTGCTTAGGGAATTCGTGGATAGATTTCAACGTGAAAGAATGACATTGCCACGTGTACCTGACAACTGGGCAGCTATAGCTTTCACAAGTAATTTGAATGAAAAAAGCTCGGAAGCTACGAGGAAACTCAAGGAAAGCCTTCAAGAATTCCCCGCTACAACGTGGAATAATGTTTATAACAGGTATAGCACGAAGCTGAGGATTGAGGAAGATACTGTTCCACGGTTTCAAAAAGAAGAAAAGGTAAGTTCGAGACGTTCAGAGTCCGAAAAAAGATCTGGTAAAAACAGGTACGAGCCTTATATGGGACCTGCGGGAAAGGACTCACGGTCAAAGCAAGATCACCAAAGGTACGATCATAAATCTAGAAATAGAGAATCAGGTTCTTCATCAAGATTTAGAAACGAGCGAAACAACCATGAGTCGCGAGATGATGATCGAAATTTAAAAGCAAGGTTCAGTGGTTACAACTTCAAGGTCAGCACCTCCGAGCTCGTAGCTGTTTTGAGAAGCATGGGAGATAAGGTTCGATGGCCAAAGGAGATGAGATCGAATCCAAATAGGCGCAATCCTGATCATTGGTGCGAGTTTCATAACGACCACGGACATAAAACGGCAGATTGCAGATTTTTACAGAGCGGAGTTGATCACTTATTAAAACAAGGGTATCTTACTGAGTTGTTCAGTGAGAAAGGCAAACAAGCTTATATGAAGAACAGACAGGAGCCTCCAAAACCCCCTTCCCCCAAAAGAACTGTCAACGTTATAAGTGGGGGTGAAGACATCAATGTATATCATATACTGCTGCTAACAAAATTTCCAAAGTAACAATTACCCAAGGAAAACGGGTGCGGCAAGTTTTAGAAGAAGACAACATTACATTCAATGATGCAGATGCAGATGGCGTGTTAACCCCTCATAACGATGCACTGGTAATATCTTTAATTGTATACGATACTAATGTAAAACGAGTCTTGATTGATCCAGGTAGTTCCGTAAATATTATTCTATTAAGAGTATTACGTGAGATGCAAGCTGAAGATAAAGTAATACCAAAGGCACATACTCTATCTGGGTTTGATAATTCCAGTGTCGTTACAAAAGGAGAGGTAACGCTCACCACATTTGCTGAAGGAGTCGTCAAAGATACAAAGTTCCAGGTAATAGACATGGAGATGGCTTACAATATGATTCTTGGGAGACCATGGATCCACGAAATGGATGCTGTTCCTTCAACCTTGCATCAAGTCATTAAATTTCCAGCGCCATGGGGAATATGTCAAATTAGGGGAGATCAACAGACATCTAGGAACATCAACTCCGTGGCAGATTCAAGTACGAAGGGTGAAGAAAAATAGCAATAACAGAATCCAGTTGAGGATAACATAGCGTCAACCTCAACTGAACAAGAACAAATGGATGTAGATTCAAGGCCCGATTCCATTCAAGAACCAGAGGAAAATGAAAATATCAAAACGACGATAGAAGAGCTGGAGGCTGTGGTTTTGTTTATACACTGGCCAGAGAGAAAAGTGTATATAGGAGCCAATCTTAGCCCAGAGGTAAAGCGTAAGTTGATTGAATTTTTAAAAGCTAATGCAGACTGTTTTGCTTGGTCCCATACTGACATGACAGGGATACCACCGGAGGTGATGACTCATAAACTAAATGAAGATCCATCTTATCCTCCAGTCAAGCAAAAGAAAAGAAAGCAAGGAACTTTCAAGAATCGGGTGATTCAAGAAGAAGTCCAAAAATTGCTAAAAATTGGTTCTATTCGTGAGGTAAAGTATCCTAACTGTTAGCCAACACTGTTGTAGTTCCAAAAAAGAACGGTAAGTGGCGGGTTTGCGTGGATTACACAGATCTTAATAAAGCCTGCCCTAAAGATTCTTTTCCACTGCCACACATAGATCAATTAATTGATGCAACTGCAGGTCATGAACTATTAAGTTTTTTAGATGCATATTCAGGGTATAATCAGATTACAATGTATCCAGGAGATGAAGAAAAAACTTCCTTCATAACAGACAGGGGGACTTACTGTTACAAAGTAATGCCCTTTGGTCTAAAGAATGCAGGTGCAACGTATCAGAGGTTAGTTACCCAAATGTTTCAAGAACATTTAGGTAAGACTATGGAGGTATACATCGATGATATGCTCATTAAAACTCAGCATTCAGAAGATCATATATTGTATCTGTCTGAAACGTTTAAAATTTTGCGAAAAATTAATATGAAGTTAAATCCCAAAAAATGTGCATTTGGTGTTGCGTCAGGTAAGTTCTTAGGTTTTCTTGTTTCTAATCGTGGTATTGAAGTGAATCCTGCACAGATTAAGGCCATTGAAGAAATCCCTGATGTACTTTCAAACAAGAAAGAAGTTCAAAGATTAACAGGGAGAATCGCAGCCTTAGGAAGATTCATTCTAAATCATCAGAGAAGTGTTTTAAATTCTTCTCAGCCCTTAAGAAGTAGGATCATTTTGAATGGAATGAGGAATGTCAACAGGCGCTCATAAATTTGAAAGCATACTTGTCAAATCCACCTTTGCTAGCAAAATCGAAGGTTGGGGAAAGACTACTCATTTACCTTGCTGTTTCAGAAGTAGCGATAAGTACTGTTTTGGTTCGAGAAGAACAAGGTAAACAATCCCCTATCTATTATGTTAGTAAATCTTTGTTAGATACGGAGACGAGGTATCCTCAGTTAGAAAAACTTGCACTTGCATTAATCATGGCATCTAGGAAGTTAAGACCTTACTTTCAATGTCATCCTATTGTTGTAGTAACTGCCTACCCTTTACGTAATATATTACATAAGCATGAGTTATCAGGCAGGTTGGCTAAGTGGGCTATAGAGTTAAGTGAATATGAAATCATGTACCAACCTAGAACTGCAATAAAATCACAAGTATTAGCCGATTTCGTGGCTGATTTTAGCCAGTGGATGTAATTAGAAGCAGAAAAAGAACTGCAAGTTTTAAATGGTGCTAACCCAGGAATTTGGACTTTACTCACTGATGGCTCATCCAATGTAAAAGGTGCAGGTTTAGGGGTTGTCTTGGTACCACCTACGGGTGAAACCATTAGACGGGCTATTAAATGTCATTCCATAACTAACAATGAAGCGGAGTATGAGGCTGTGATTGCAGGTCTAGAATTGGCACGAGAGCTTGGCATAAATCATATTATAATCAAGAGTGATTCACAACTCGTGGTCAATCAAATGTTGGGGACTTATACAGCTAGGGAAGCAAGGATGCAACAGTACTTAGAAAAGGTACGAGAATTGATAAAGCAGTTTCAAATCTGGAAAGTTATACAAATACCAAGGGATGAAAATGTTCAAGCAGACGCCCTAGCTAACCTCGCATCAGCAACTGATGTAGCAAGTGATGCAAACGCCTCAGTTATACATTTATTTCATTCAGTTCTCGAACCTGATAAGAATGAGGTAAATTTTAATAATTTAGCTTGGGATTGGAGGAACGAGATTGTTGCTTTTTTGCAGTATGGTACCATTCCTAATGATAAGAAAAAAGCTCATGCGCTACGAAAAAAGACTGCTCGGTACTGTTTAAAGCAAGGCAATTTATATCGTAAAATGTTCGGTGGTCCCTTAACAAGATGCCTCGGACCTTCACAAACGGAGTATGTAATGAGAGAAATATACGAGGGGCACTATGGGAATCATTCAGGAGGAAGGTCACTGGTAAGAACCTTAATTAGGGCAGGATACAATTGGCCTAAAATGGAAGAAGCAGCAGAAAGTTTCGTGGCTAAATGTGATAGATGCCAGAGGTACGGTAACAATATGCACAGACCTGCAGAGTTATTACATCCGGTCATTGCACCATGGCCATTTATGAAATGGGGAATGGATATAGTAGGACCATTACCACAAGCAAAAGGACAGGTAAAGTTTCTGCTCGTACTTACTGATTATTTCACTAAATGGGTGGAGGCAGGAGCATTTAAACAGGTGCGAGAAAAGGAAGTCAAAGATTTTATTTGGCGGAATATTATATGCCGATTCGGTGTACAAAAGGAAATCGTATGTGATAACGGCCCTCAATTTATCGGAGCTCAAATCACGGAGTTCTTTCAGAGTTGGCAAATTAAAAGGGTTACATCTACACCTTATCATTCGGTGGGTAATGGGCAAGCAGAGTCAACAAACAAGGTTATTATCAACAATTTAAAGAAGCGACTAGAGGAATCAAAGGGTAACTGGCCTGAAGTGTTACCTGGAGTTTTATGGGCATATCGCACAACTGCAAAAATGAGCACAGGAGAAACACCGTTTTCATTGGTTTACGGAGCTGAGGCTTTAATTCCAGTTGAGATAGGAGAACCAAGCACACGGTTCACACAAGCGACACAAGAATCTAATGACGAGGAGATGCGGGTCAATTTAGATTTACTTGAAGGAAGGAGAGAAGCTGCATTAATAAGAATGGCAGCACAAAAACAAGTTATAGAACGATGTTACAACAGGAAAGCACGCCTCAGATTCTTCAAAGTTGGGGACTTCGTGCTTAAAAAGGTTTTTCAATCTACAATGGCAGCCAACACGGGTAAATTGAGTCCAACTTGGGAAGGACCCTATAGAGTTCGTGATATTGCAGGCAGGGGAGCATATGAATTGGAGACAATGGATGGCAAAGTACTACCTTCACATTGGAATGCTGTTCATTTGAAGAGATATTACTTCTAAGGAATATCCACGGTCAGGTATCACCATTTTGCATTTAATGTTTTGAATTGTTAAAATTTTACTAACGATTTTAGATGATAGGCAAAAAGCTAGCCCATACTAAATGATGAGTCACGACCTGTAAGGCACACGGAATAACCTAAAATTCCTGGCCTAGGGTTACAATTATTCTGATAGAAATTCATACAGGTTAAGTAGTCTTCATCTATAATCGCACCTCCGAGTCCCGCATGTTTTTCCTTTTCAGGAAAAGGACCAAATGAGAGAAACAATCAAGTGCTCGAGGCTTCATACTTCAACACTCAAACACTTGGGGGACTACATAATATACACAAGTATGTATAAAGTGGGCAAAGAAGATTGAAGAAAAATCAAGCCTGAAAAAGTCAAGTGCAGAGTAAAAATCACACGAAGTCACGAGCCAAGGCTAAAGAAAACCTTATTGTAGTTAGGGTAAAAGCTATGTACTAAAACGGGTTATACAGAAAAACCTCATGTTTATTATTTTTTCCTAAAAATCTGTTACAAGAAAAACAATTACGAGAAAGTTATAGATATACTTTAAATACATGTAAAGTATTATACAAAAGCTTGTCAAGGTTCAAAAATAAAAACTTGTCAAAGTTATTACAAAGAAACATGTGTGTTCCTATTTCTTTTATCGTATGATAACACCATCATGAAGTTGAGACGTCTTCTTCATTAAGTGTTGAAATATAAAAGGGCCCTCTTTTATAAAACTCATGTTTAAATTATTTAGTCATGAGATTAACAGAAGCATTTTCAAAGAACAAAAATGCAAATCATTCTATAAGTCCTTAAGAGTAAAGGCAGGAATAAAATAAACAGAAATCTAAGGTAATAACACAAAAAACTTCTTAAATACTTAAGACTAAGTACGAACTTAGTCATAAAACTATGAAATTGTTTATACAAACTGTCCCATAAAAGACTTGGGGACTTGCGTTCCAAAAACTAACCCTCAAGTGAAGCTAAGGGTTTGATTACAATTTTTCTAAAATAAACCCTCAAATGAAGCCAAGGGTTTCTAACATAACTTTCCAAGTGGTACCTACAAAAAAAAAGGAATTCAAGATAAATTTTTTAGTAAGAAGATGTGGGAACTGAAGAAGATGCATCAACAGCAACGAGCTCAACTTGGACAGGAGCATCAACGGTTGCGAGTTGATCTTGATTCACAGCAACATGCTCAACTTGAGCAAGAGCATCAGCAGATGTGGTTTCAACTTGGCTTGTGGCAGTAGGTTCGATTAGGCTTGAAGAAAATGTGATACCCGTATGAGCTTCAATCACGGGAGAAGGAAAGTCATGTGTTTGCTGAGCTTGTTCAATGGTCTCATTAACCTTAACTAATTCTGACTCTAGGTCGAAGTTTTCTTGCCCAGCTTCAATTAGGGTATCACGACGTGAATTCAAAAAAGCCCAACTTTCCTCAACGTCAAATTTTTCTTCAAGGATCTCATAATCCTTTTCCCAAGCAGCAACCTTATTCTTGAGCTCTTCATTTTCGGCCAAGGCGGAATTACAAGAAGCTTGAAGGGAAGCATGAGAGCTCTCTAAAGCACGTACCTTATCAGCAGAGACTCGAAGGTCTTCTTGTGCTTGGGTTAAGTTTTGCACAAGCTCCCCAGCATAAACTTCTTTTTGATTCAACAGAGCCTTCAACGCTCTGTTCTCCTCGCTAGCCTTAGATAGTTGTTCTGAAAAGGAGGATTCAAGGCGTTCTTTTTCTTTCTCAGCTTGGCTCAAGGAAGCCTTGATCACTGCTTGCTCCGAAGTTAATGCTCGCACTTGCTGTTCCAAGGTACTCTTGCTCTCTTGTAAATCCTCTATGTTAATTTGAGCACTATCAAACTGTTCCTTCCAATTGTTTGCTTCCAACTGAGAATCACGAACAGCCTTCTCCGAATCACGTGCTACCTTCTCCAAGAGGGAGATTCTGTTCATCAGCTCAGTGCCAATAAGATTGGCCTAAGGAAAAAAGAAGGGAAATAAGAATCTCGAGGGTAAAAATTTTTACAAAGTAAAGAAGAGAAAGAAAGAAAATACCTTCAAAGTGGCATGCACTATGTCATTCATTGAAGTCAGACTGTATGGCTCTCTAGTTTTGCTTTCTCGATTGGGCCAATTAAAGGCTCGAGCCAAACGTCAGCTTGACCTGACTTTCTCAAGAGGCTGCTATCAGCCGGGACTTCAATAGTAACGCTCCTCATAGCAGTACTTCTACTCGAAGAACCCACCTCTGTATGGTGAACGATAGGTGGGGGAATTGTTAAGGGAAGAGCGGTGGAAGGAGTAAAAATAGTAGAGGAGGAACAGAGACAGTTGAGGCAGGTAAAGAAAGAATCACAGGTGCGGGAGTTGAAAAGGAAGATAAGGGAAGTTCATCTAAAACAGGCCCTAAGTTGCCACTATCAAAACCACTGATAAAGCTGGTCAATGGACTCACGAGTATCATGTGGAGTGACGTCATCATCAGGAATAATAACAGGGGTATCAACAGGCTCGGAGAGAGGAAGACGAGGTGAGATTTCAGCTTCGTCGTCAAATACAACACGTCTTCTAGCTCGTGGTCTCGGCACCAGGGAGCCTCCTTCATCCTCTTCTTCTGAGTCTTCTTCTTCAGTAGCTTTTCTCTTTGCAGAAGAAGAACCCAAGACTATTTCTCGGGCTGAAGAGGTACTAGTACCCAAAAAGTCACGAGAGGCCGCAACTGCCTCAGCAGTAACCCCTCGAATAGCAAGTCCTGATAAAAAGAAGGATAAAAGTTAGAACAATAAAAGAAAATACTTATATACGTGACAGATAAAATAGAAACTCTTACCATGAGTCTTTACTTTCCAACCGTAACGG